>NW_015505460.1:1608950-1610438 GCF_001515645.1 Sinocyclocheilus grahami
CTGACATGGCTGCATCAACACTACTGCTGTTCCTGAAACCACACCTTCTTTCTTTGCGTGCACATTTGGGCGGCGTTATGTTAATGTTTCCACATAGTGACGTAGATATGTGGGGGCATGTTAGAACGAGCTGTTTTAGGTAGGCGTGGTTGACTCTTAACTTTTAGAAAGAATATCTATTTGGATTTGAGATTTTAGTCTTTGCAACTTTACAGATCTTCTTTATGCACCAAGAGCTTGTAACACTCAAAAGAGAAAGGACAAATTGAAATCGCATCATATGACCCCTTTAAAAGGGACCCCCCTTCTAAAATATAAAGGTATTTTCATGTACAAAGACCCATTTATACTATGAGAGAAACAAATATGAATTAATTTGCTTTGATACTGTCATTATACTAAAACAAAGGTGCGTTACATTATATATTATATAATTAATAAAATATTACCTGGACGGTTTATCTTTTTCTACGTACTAAGTAACATACATACATGTATATGCACGCGCACACACACACACACACACACACACACTCAAACAGACACACACACACACACACACACACACACACACACTATCATTCAAACGTTTAGGATCAGTAAGAAAATAATGTTTTTAAAGACATCTCTTATGCTCATTAAGGCTGCATTTATTGGATCAAAAATCTACAGTCTTCTATTTTAATATACTTTAAAATGTAATTTATTCCTGTCTTCAGTGTTCCTTCACATGATCCTTCAGAAATCATTGCTGATTTATTATAAATGTTGGAATATATATATATATACAACATACAATGGCAAGTTTATTATACAACCATATAGGAAGCATGTATATATCTCTAGCTTGCTTATATAATTATCAGAGCCCATATTAATAATTATTATACATTTATTTTTATTCACTTTTAAATGGATCTCATTTTTATTTAATTTTCCGTGGACCCAAGTTCGAAACCCCTGATCTAGTTAACACTGTTATTCAAAACAACACAAATTTATGCCCACAGTCCCATGCAGACTACATATGTCTTCCCAGAAATTGTGAAACTGAGCCAAAGGAAAAGCCTAAGCAAGTGGACCAAACACACAACTGATGGTTGCTAAATGATTACACTAGGCAACATCTGCTTAAAGTAAACACATCCATCAAGTATTAAATAACCTAATATGTGCAGTATGCACGACAGGGGATGATTCCCATTTTAATATTAAGTGTCAGTAGAAGAGAAAAAATGTATCGAGACAACAGACATTTATGCAAACATCTTGGCAGGCCTTTGTTTGTGATATTTTTAGCATGCGATTCAATATACCTTGAGATTACACACACACACTCATGGTGCAATGATGTTGTGAGTGGTGCAGATAAATCATGGACGCTTTAATCAAACCACAAAGGTATAAGAGAATAATGAATCATTCAGTGCTCTGTCAGCCCATCCCCCCCCCCCCCCCCCCCCCCCCCCCCCCCCACCACTCCCTCCC
>NW_015505460.1:1611872-1639024 GCF_001515645.1 Sinocyclocheilus grahami
TCTCCCTGTTCTAAGGAACATTTCTGCAGTGTTCATGGGTAATAAATGTGTCAGATCAATTCAAACATGCTATAACTATTATTATTATTATTATTGTTTGTATTGCAGATACTGCCGTGTGCCTATTCTATGGAGGCCTGGATGTCACAAATCAACTCACAAACAGAAGTGAATCAAAACATTTCTGCATTCAGTAAAATAATCTAAATTTGATTCACTAGTTTACAACTTTGCATGTGAGAAAATGGCCAGTTTAGGCTGGTTTAAGCTGTTTTTTTTTCTTCTGCAGCCGAATATCATCTTTATTCTCAACACTTGTGCAGGAGCAAGACTAAGGCCAGAAAAATCATTAAGGATCCCAGAACTCATACAAAAACTTCTTTTCACTGCATCTTTAGGGTCAAGCATGGTGGTAGTAACTCCTCCTGAACCTTTGCAAAGCCATCCAGATCTTTAATGAGGAGCCTGTACAATACTCAACAACAATACATTGACACAAACCATAACAAAAACCCACGGACACCTTCATAAACATACACAAACACTCTGTGGAACAGAGTGGGAACATTCTGTTGTGTCCCCCAAGGACCAGTACGAAACCCACATAACCTTAAAGGGGTCATATGATGTGATTTCAAGTTTTCCTTTCTCTTTGGAGTGTTACAAGCTGATTGTGCATAGATAAGATCCCTGGAGTTGCAAAGACTAAAGTCTCAAAACCAAAGAGATATTCTTTATCAAAGTTAAGACTGCCACGCCCCCCTAAAACGGCTTGTTCTAACACGCCCCCACATATCTACCTCACTATGTGGAAATATTAGCATAATGCTGCCCAAATGTGCACGCAAAGAAAGAAGGTGTGGTTTCAGTAACGCAGTTAGTGTTGAAGCAGCATGTCAGGGAGACGCTGTGTGTTTCAGTGCGAAAGCAAAAGTGAGCGAGCGAGAGAGAGAGAGAGAGAGAGAGAGAGAGAGAGAGAGAGAGAGCAAGACACATCACAGTGGAATCAGCTGTCTCAACCGTGGCTTGTGTACTGCAAACACATACCAGCTTCATCACTGTCTGTCAGGAGACTCTCTTCCTCTTTCGGAAGTGCTTGCGGTGTTCGGCCAATCACAATGCACTGGGTCAGCTGGCCAATCAGAGCAGAGTGCGCTTGTCGGAAGGAGGGACTTTGTAGAAAACTAAGCGTTTGAGAGAGGCGGGGCATAGAGGACCTACAATAATGTACAGCATTTGAAAAATAATGTGTTTTTTGAACATTAAAGCATGTCAACATATTCTGTTACACCAAATACACAAAATAATGATCTTTAAAAAAGCATCATATGACCCCTTTAAGATGATGAACAAATGTAAACTACAAACTAATGGATGTCACTGTCTATTTCCATGTCACAGCACACTTCAATAGTGTTTGATATATTTTGCTGGGTTTCTAGTACAATTAACATCACAGGTAAAAATCACACACTGAGTGTGTGTAGGTCTCTATGTGAGACAAACCACAAAAGCTTACAGCTCAATAGAATGATGGAGAGGTTCAGTAAAAAGACAATTTTATTCTGGATTCTATGGGCCTTTTGCTTGCTCTTTTCACAGTCTGGCTGTGATGAATGATAAGATGCCTGAACCGCACTGAAATGACATTGAGGGTATCATTCCGAATGACCTTAAAAAGGGCAGGATTGATAGATATCACAAACCATATATTTGTGCTTCCAGGCCAAAATATCCTGTTACAAGGATATACAGTTATTTATCAAAATACATAGGAGGACATTGGCAAAAAGACAAACGTTATTAAATAATTACTGAATTTTATTCTTGCATTTATTTACATTTACATCAGAGATTAAAGATTCATCTTTTCAAAGTGATGATTCAGTTGTATCCATTTCTTTTCATAAAATGATGTAAGCATACAGCATCAAGACATTAGACCTGTACATTTTTGGGGTTGTTTAATTTTTCCACTGCGGTTTAATTCTTTCCCACTATTTTCTCTCTGAGCATTTACCACCACCTACTGATGAGCTATTGCAATGACATAGAAGGGTCTATCATTCATTATTTGCAGTGTAAAGTATATGAAATCTACTATGATGAATGAAAATAAATACATAAACTAAATGAATAAAATATTTATTATTTATTATAAGATATGCAAGTGTCCTATCTTTTTTTTTTTTTTTTTTTTTTTTTTTTTTCTCTCGATTAAAATAATTTATCGATTTTATATAACTGATTATATATAGTCACAGGAATTGTTTTATTTATTTATTTTTTACTTCAGAAAGATAAAGTAACGATTCAACAATCAGACAATATTAGAATTAGATAAGCAATTGCTTCTTTATCAATAATAATTTCCTATACATTATTATTAATATTATAATTTGTTGTTAAATATAGGCTAAATGATTTTACATTTAATTACATTTAGATACATCACATATGTGTTTTATGCATTATTCATTTTTAGTTTCCATTTAACGGTACGATCTCTACAGTTTTTGAGACAATGTCCTATTATCAGTATATCCTCCTGTCCAATTTTAAGCCATTTACAGTATCAAAAGCGAGTCTCTTAAAAGTAATACGTGACTCATAAACGCTTTTGTGTTACTAAAAACAACACTCAAGCCAAACACCAATATGTAACATTCACACGGATGAACAGCTCAGGCAAACTAGGCCAACTCAAGGGAGGTCCTGCATCAGCCGATCAACTACAATTGAGGTAAATGTGAATGAGAAGTTATCTTTCAATCCATCATTATGCTAGCGTACACACTTAAACCAATTTTAGTACATATGCTTTTGACTGGACTACAGATTTTTTGTCCAATCAGAAGCTCTAGAATGTCACTGTCCCTCCCTCAAACATCACCTGCAGTTTTATGCATTATTCGTTTTTAGTTTCCATTTAACGGTACGATCTCTACAGTTTTTGAGACAATGTCCTATTATCAGTATATCCTCCTGTCCAATTTTAAGCCATTTACAGTATCAAAAGCGAGTCTCTTAAAAGTAATACGTGACTCATAAACGCTTTTGTGTTACTAAAAACAACACTCAAGCCAAACACCAATATGTAACATTCACACGGATGAACAGCTCAGGCAAACTAGGCCAACTCAAGGGAGGTCCTGCATCAGCCGATCAACTACAATTGAGGTAAATGTGAATGAGAAGTTATCTTTCAATCCATCATTATGCTAGCGTACACACTTAAACCAATTTTAGTACATATGCTTTTGACTGGACTACAGATTTTTTGTCCAATCAGAAGCTCTAGAATGTCACTGTCCCTCCCTCAAACATCACCTGCAATCTACTTGTGTAAAGTAGTGGTTATGCTATCTTTATTCGGTAAAAAAAAAAAAATGTGTGAAAATGACCTACATTCGAGTTTGTAGCAAATGAGTATGTAACTTTTTAGGACATACTACCAAAAAGCAGACGTGCTGTCGCCGTAATCCGACTCATCAATCATCCTGTCACATTTCACATCTTGGCGCAAATATTACTCATTTAATTTTCACAATCCTTCATTCATTAAAACGGCATGATCATTTAATTTAATGTAATTTACGATACTCCCACCATACACCTGCATGACTGTAATTTATGCCTCATATTTTCTTATATTTCGCAGCAGCTGGTGGTTCACTGTAATGAGCCTATCATTGTGTTCATCTGATCTTACAAAGATTTTTTTAACAGCACTCAACCCTTAAACTTGTGAGATGTTTAAGATGACGGCCCTGGTCCCGCATGCAACAGTTCATAAGTAGCCTAAAATGTCAAAAACAAGCACAGATCCACCCGGGAAATAATAATGTAAAATTAGTAAATACACCATCCATTCATCTGTGCAACAGTCATTCCAACATATTACAATTTCTAATTCTAATGTAAGGTAGGTCTAGCTTACTATTTAAGATAGTGATTGTGATGCAGGGATTCATGGTTGTGATGCCTACAATGCCTGTTTGGTACTTTTTCCCCTTTCAATTTGCTTCATTCAATATGTCCCACCAAAAAAATAAATAAATAAAAAACAGGAAAGATAACTGCATTGGTAAATCATCCACTATAAACTAATAAAAAGTGATTAGTGATTGGTTACTTTACTTGGATTGCTTTGGATAGAGGAAACTATTAGAAATTAAGTGCAAAGTGTTTCAAATAATTCTAAACTAGTTAAATGTACTGCAATTGGTTGTTATTAAATACCATGAATAAAATGACCATACATCACAGACAAATTTCAATAATTTAAATGTGCCCTGCCTGGCATGCTTACATTTTAGAACAATTTAAACAAAGTTTTAATACATACAATTTAACCTGCATGAAAGTTTACTTGGTCATGTATAAAACATTAAAAATGTTATTTTTAACTCCCCAAAGACTTCAAAGAAAACACAATGTAATGTATTATCACAGAGAATTTAATTGAACAAATGTAATGAACATAAGGAGTGGCTTCAGGTCAATCATTACCAATAGCCTTTAGACACATTCATTAAATGCTGGTTACGCTTTTACCATACAAAGACCTTCTTTTGAAGACATTTTTTCCTTTAAACATAATTTTAAAGCTATATGGCTCATGACTTCTCTATTTAGAAAAAAGTAGTTAAAAACGTACCTGTATATACACAAATACATATTTACAGTCTTGTTTTATTCTTATCAGTGAAGTTTTCCATATTTTTCTTTAAAATAGAATTACAGGGAGTGTATGTTGTGCTGACAAAATTATCATCACATAAGACGTACACCTGAAGATGTTAACATCAAGGACTTGTAAGTAAAAAGCATAAAATATTCGGCAAGAAAAGAGTACAAAAGAGACCTTCAAGCGCAACGTTCAAACCCATGCAAATATATATATATATATATATATAAAAAGTCAACAGTCAAGATGAATGACCTTCATGATGGGTTTTCAAATTCTGTAGACTTTGCCCTTGAGCTGTCAGATCTTTCTTTTTTGTCATCTTTCTTTTCCTTGCTCTTGCTTCTGTCCCGTCTGTCTCTGTTTTTCTCCTTACCTCTGTCTTTGTCACGTTCTCTGACACGATCTCTTCTGTCACGATCTTTTCCACGTTCTCGTTCACGGCTCCTTGAGCGTTCCTTTCTCCTGTCCCTGCTGTCTCGATCTCTGTCACGGTCTCTTTCTCTGTCTCTGTTCTTTGCTCTGTCTCGGTCATGGTCTTTTCGGTCTTGATCTCTCTCCCTGCCGCGGTCCCTGTCTCGATCCCGGTCTCTCCTCTTGTCTCCATCTCCATCTCTGTATCGGTCAGATTCTCTGCCTCTACTGCGATCCCTCTCTTTACTGTGTTCTTTCTCCCTTTCCTTGGTGTGGCCCCGCTCCCTATCTCTTTCCCTGCTTCGATCTCTTTCACGATCCCTTTCTCTGCCCCGGTCATACTCGTGCTCCTTGTTCCAGCCCCATGATCGTCCACCATGACCACCTTCTCGATCTCGGTCTCTTTTTCTATCTTCAGACAAATCCCGCTGTCTCTCTTCAGACAACCTTGAGGAGGCATCTCTGTCACGTGAACCACCATCAAATCTACTTGGACGGTTATGTGGTTCTGAACTATCTCTGGAGGAACAGCTTCGCCTCCTCATTTCAGGGGAGTGCCGTCTCCAGTGGTCATCACGGTGGGTGTCTGGGCTGTGTCCCCCTACACGGCCCTGTATTGGGATGGGACCTTCAGGAGGTGTTGGAAGCAGAGGTCCGCGAACAGGTCTAACATCTCGAACATCACCTGGGGTGTCATCATTGTAGTTAAATCGTGCTGGCTGACCAACAGGTTCTTTATCATAATGTCCTGGTGGTGGACCTCTCGGGCCACCAAACTGCTGCACTGATGGTCCCCGGTGCCTTTCAAAGTCTTGAGATGAAGTTCCCCGTGGTTCCTCAAATGATCCCCTGTGTTGAGGTGAACCACGGAATTGGTTTGGAGGTGGAAATCGCTGTCCCGACATTTCACCTGAAGGTCCAGGGGGTCCCCTTCGTCCATCAAAGTGGTTTGGCAGTGGTCCCCTAAAAGGAGGCCCTTGTGAAGGTATCTGGGGCTTCTCTAATCCCTGATGATAAGAGTTTCCACCATCTTCAAATTGATCACCAGGCCCTCTTGATATATTAGATGGAGGGCCATGATCCCCAATGTTATGAAGTGGAGGCGGACCTCTTGTACCAGGGAAGTGGGATGGTGGTGGTGCTCTATTATCAAAGTGATTTAGAGGGGGACCAGGAAATGGTAGAGGTGGACCTCTGGGTGCAGAGAAGTTAAAAGGTGGTGGAGGCCCATTAAACCTTTGTCCATCAAAGTTGGGAGGTGGCCCGGGTGGTAGAGGCCCTGCAGGTGGGCCTCTTGGTCCGATATGCTGAGGGGGCATTGAATTCATGGAATTGTCAAATATCTGAGGAGGGGGACCTCTCTGACCCATTGGCTGGAATAGAGGTAGTCCTCTTGGTGTAAAATTAGGAGGTGGTGGACCTCTTGGAGCTGCATCAAACTGAGAACTGCTACCCCACTGATTCTGGAAAGGCGGATAGGATCCAGATGGTGGATACTGAGAATGATCACTATCCCCAAGGGGAGGAGGTGGACCTTGAATTGGGGGAATCTGTATTGGCGGTGGACCTGACATTGGAGGAGGGAGATGCATAGGTGGTGGAACAGTCATTGGTGGTGGGCCTTGGATGGGAGGTGGACCAAGAATAGGTGGAGGGCCAATAAGAGGAGGAAAAGACATTGTAAGTGGAATGTTAGCAGGGTTTGTTGTTGGTATGTGCTGTATATGGGAACTGTGAGAATCCATATAAGAGGAGTTGTCTTGGATGACATCTTGTGGCACTCCTAAGTGTAAAGAAGTAGATGAAGTACTGATTGTTGAAATGTTATAATATGTGGTTGCAGTGGTCTCAATAGGCTTCCCAATGGATGAAACCTGATCAACTTTTAACACAGCCTGTCCAATGGATGAAACTTTATCAGCTTTTAAAATACTGGCAGAATTAGGCCAAACCTCCTCAAAACTTTTGATCTCAGATTCAATGGGTTCATCCTTCGTTTTGGGTTCCTCTTCAAGCTCTTTTTCCCTGTAGCTTTCAACCAACTCTGGGTCAATCTTTTCCCCTAGTAACGGAATTGAAACCTCTGTGCTCTTTGTATCAAGAAAAGGCACCTCTTCAGTCTTTCTTCCTTCTTCACTCCCACCCCCCTCTTCAGACTTGGATGTTTCTGGCTGCTGGATGGCAGGCTGCACTGAATCTAAGGTGGCAGTGACTTGCAATAGTGGCAAATCTGTGGTTGCAGAAGGTTCCTCTACTGATGTATCCTCGGTAGTGTCCAACTGTGCAGTTTGTGTGTCTGAAACTGTGCATGCTTGTGTTGGTGATGTCTCTGTCGCTGTACCTTGTTGAGGAGATAGTTTGTCTGTAGTAAGAGGAGATTCTTCCTCTGCTTCTGTGGAATCAGACGTCTGTCTTCTACATGCAGCTGCCTGTCTAGGGTCTCTACTCTGCCTTGGGTCTCTTCTCTGGTTAATAATTGGAGCAGCTGAACTCTTTACCACCAACTCTTCAACCTTTTTACCAAGCTGCAGCAGTTGACTGTTAGCCAACAGAGATGTAACAGGCTGTGAAATCAAAGTCTCTGGTATTTGTTGATGAATTGGGCCCTCGTGCTTCTGTTCCTCGGTCTGTTTTTCTTCAAGCACCTTTTGATGCTCAGTTAATTTCTTAGCACTTGGATCAACATCATCAAAAAGAGAGTCATCCTCAGGGTCATAAGCTACATCATCCACCACGGAATTGACCTCTGCTTGCTTTACTGCAGCAGTCACTTTTGTTGTATCATGAGTATTTTCTGTACTATAGCCAACAGCTGGGTTATATTCTTCCTCAGGATCATATGGTCTATCATCCTGTACTTCTACCTCTCTACCCTTGGTTATTGCAAACCGTTTTACAATTGGATCTAACAGGGATACAGAAGGCACAGAGACGTCGACAGCACTTTGATCTGAAGGTGATAACGAGACATCAGAATCTTGCTTCTTGCCAAAAAGTGTTTTCAGGATAGTCTGAAGTGGTGTGGAAGAAGCCGTAGATGCTGCAGAGATATTGGAGGATGGAGAATTACTGCCTGTGCTAGTGCTGACACCAAGTGCTTTCACACAGGACAGTATTGAAAACACAGTTGAGACAGAACTTGAAGACTCGGAGGCACTGATGGGTGGAGGGGTGCCTGGGGGAGTTGTGCTTATGGCATTCAGACTAGAGCGAAGAACTTTGTCCTGTTTTATTTCAGATTTACTAGTAGTGGATGGTTTTGGAAGGCCTGTCTCATCATCTCTTAGAGTTTTAGATCGTTTTTCCTCATTCTCTAGAGGGGCTCCAGGACGCTTTTTGTCCTTCTGGCAAATTAACAACCCCAGAAGGAGATTGGGACGAGCTGGTTCTAGTCCTGCAAAACAAATATGAAACATTATTTCACAAATAAGTCCTCTATTGAACCATTATTATCATCCACAGATCCATCTAATATAACACCTACGTACTACACCAAATTTCAGGTAGATGTTAATACGCAAGAAATACAGATTAGAAGAGCTTGTTCCACATAATACAAAAATACAACAAACTGGTCAATAAGAACTTAACTACACACTTTTTTATGTACCCACCAAATTACCCTCATGATGTACACATTTATTGGCAAATTAGATGATCACAAAGGGCTTGTTAATTTAAGCACAAATGGTCCTTTATACAAACCCTTTAATTATATAAAAGTTATAGATAAAGCTGCATTTAATTAATGATAACACTACTTATGTTCCTCTTGTAAACTTATGCCAATAATGATAATTTCAAACATGCTAATTTTATGCAACAATTTGTCTCAGGATAGAAAACATCAGTAAGTCAGTCACTCCTTGGGCAGATCGGACGACTCCCTTGTTGTTCTTATAAGACAAGATGTTGTTCAGCATAAAACTTACCACGGTTGCCATGATATTACAGCTAGTCCAACAGCAGACAGCATAAATGGGCATTTTTAAATTTAATATTCAGCAAGGTGGCATAAGTTATATATTACATTTTTAGGTAGTCACTTTGCGAAACTCCAACACTTGTTCTTACAATTAAACATGAACCTGAAAAAGTAAGGCTAGGACACAAATATCTAGGACATCAAACTTGGATTCATGATATATTTTATTAGAAAATCTTACAATACATGACAACTTGAAAACAAAAACAAGACAAGCCAAGCCAAAAAGTAGTACACAAACAACTTTGTACTGAACAAACTTGTACTGTATTGTAGCACATTTGATATGGCCATGGTTTGTTTTCCTTTTTGTAAATTGTGGAACAAGCTTTCCATTCACAGAATAAAGAGTTACATACAAACATGACTTCAATCATGCTTACCTGATGTTAACATCAAAAATTGCTTTCCATTAAACGTTTCAGGGAAAAACAAAGATGATTCTTTAAAGAAATTTTATAATATCCTTGTATATGCTTACCTGGTCCATCAAATGGCAGAAGTTTCGCAGGAAGCGGGTCTTTTGAGCTCAGAGGGATGAGGTAAAGGTCTTTAATGCGCTTGTTGCTGTTTGCCACAACTCCAAACCGCTTACGGCTACTGAAATAAGAAAACAGAGACACATACGCCACCTCCTCCTCTTCAGTTGCTGGATGGAAACGAATGAGGCTTAGTTCCTGAAAAAAGAACACTCAGCATCAGAAAACAGCACTCAGATGAATGAAGTACAGTTTAAATTAACTTTGTGTTTTAAATTTAATTCTAGTGAATGTTTTTTCTTTCCATACTTTTGAAAGTGAAGTCTTCAACTTTCCCACATAATCCCATACAGTGTGTGGTGATATTCTACCACCAATATGAATAGTGTCAGGCAAGTCCTGCGCAAAAAAAAAAAAAACGTTGTTAAAATGAAACTGTAACATGAACCCTACAGTATAATATTAAGACCTTTTAAGTAAATACTTTGAAAACAAACCTCCTTAATATGCTCAAATGATCCTGACACCAAGTAGGCTTTTGTGACAAACTTGGCAACAGAGTGCATGTTTATGAATCCTTTCCACATCATCTCTTGTCCAGATAAGAACAAAGCGGTTTCACCCTCAGGAGGGGACTCTGACACACTGATAAAAAAAAACAAAATTACAAATATTACCACATATTAAACTGGCAACAAAGCAGAATGAAAGACATTTTATATTTAAAAAATAGTATATATATTCCTGCACCTGGCAGTACCGGACCCATAAGAGGCTGGTTTCGGGATCACAGGTCTGGGTATAGATGCTGGGGCAGGAGGGGGCATAGGCAAAGGCCCCTTTGCTTCTACAACCACAGGTTCAACAGAGATAGGAATATTTGTTGGCACAACAGCATCAGGAACTATCTGAGGCACAGATGAGCGGTGACCAGCAGTACGAGGATCCCTCCGAGTTATTGTAACGGAAGAGACTGCAGGTACAACAGCAGGGACTGGGGCCTGAACCACAGGAAATACACTGCTTGGATCTTCCACCACAGATGTAGAATCAAACATGGGCGCCTCAAGACCAGAAAGAGAGGAAACCTGAGGGAGATCAGCAGGGGATTTGGACGGTCTTGGCTCTGATTTAGGCTTAAAAGATTGCTCTGGCTTTTTAGGCACAGACATTTTGCTTTTTTTAGATGGTGGCTCATCATCTGCCAACTTCTGGCCTGAAAAATAAGCAACATGTTATTTAAATGTTAGCTATTAAAAAGATAATCGGTATATATACAACCAGTAAGAGCTACTTTTCAGTAGGTCTTAAGGGTATGTGGCTTTTTATCGTGGTAATAAAGTCCCACCTGTACAGATCTTGCAGTTCAGGTCAAAGAGATGAGCCCTGTGCTCTGCTGTAGTGTCTTTTAGCATACTACTGAAGATATCTGGCATTGAACTGCCTTTCGCAGTAGAGACTGGGGCTTGTGGTACAGAAGTAGGCCGCGTGTCCTCATGGGAGTCCTGCTCAAAAAGGACAAACGTAAAAGGAAAGGATCAATAAGCAATCTTTTAATAATTTTAGAATGCTATTCTCATCCATTTAGTCATACATGTTTATACGCACCCATGTAAAAGAAAGAGAAAATTCAGATAAGGAAGGTGGCAAGTATAAACACAAATAGTGCATTCAGCAAAGTTGCTTTAGAAACTGAAATGAGAGCAGTACAGATACAAAAGTGTGTGCAAGATTAGACAGATGCAGAAAGCAAGAAAGCCAGCACTTACAGCAGCAGAACCCAAGTGGGAAGATTGGGAAGTGGCAGGCATACATACATCTCCATCAGACATAGGGGGAGGAGCCTCCTCCATGTCCACATGTGTGGGAGCACCCTCCTGTCTGGATCCACTTTTGGGCTGTCCTGACTGGGATCTCCCACTCACATCCAGACTCTTTTGGAATAAGTACATAATTTAGGCACACAGCATAATTAAATAGTTTACACAAACAAATTCCAACACGTTTTACCTCAGAGATCTCTGATTTTCTCCAGTCTGACATCTCCTTGGAAAGAAGTTCTTCTGGACTCAGTCTCACCAGCCTGAAAGGACTGATCTCGCCACCAACCACACGATAGAAAAGGCCCTGCCACACAGATAAGTAAAATAATGCAACTCTTTCCAAAACTACTAAAAGGTCTATGTAGATTTCAGCAGAAACCATAAATATACAAATAAAGTGACTAACCTTGTTTTTAGGGTCCTTTAGATTGAACATAAGGGACCTGTACTTGTTCTTGTATTTGTTATCAGTGTTCATATAAAGGTTAAACATCTCCTTCTCAATGCTGACCGCCAACTTTCCCACTTCACTCTCAGACATGGAAAGATCATCACTGTCACTGACCCTGTGGCACAAAAGTGAATTTAAAATCATATTTTTGCAATTCGACTAAAAATCATTTTACATTTCAGTTGCATGAGTCAGAAGAACAAATGCAAAATATATTTTAAAAAAAGCAATTCAATATTTCAAAAACAGAACCAAAAAATCAGTTAATCTGAATGCGTTTATTTCAACCATAAAGTTTGATATTAACAAATACTTTACTGGTTCATGAAAATATGTTAATGCAAATGTTATAAAACAGTATTAAAAAAGTAAATGTTATACCTCTGAAACATCTCTAACCTTTTATATAGGATATCAGTCAGTGATCGTCTGATGTTGGATCTCATCTGGTTGTTGGGTGGTGGCTGTGGAGAAGCAGCAGGTGCAGTGGGTTGGGTTGGTCTAGGTGCTGAGTGCTGGGTGGATGACACTGGTGATGGTGGGGTTCTAGAGTTTGGAGACGGACCAGGCTCTGCAGAGTCCTTTTGCCCCACCTGTGGCTGCTTTTTAGGAATAGTAAAGGTGCTCTTGCCTACACGGAGAGCTCCAGACACATGGTGACGTGATCCCTGGGGGCCTAAAGGTGATAAAACCGGAATTGGTGGTATGGGAGGTCCTGGCTTTTTTGGTTTGGCTTGTATGGGTATAGGCTGTTTTCTTAACTCTCTTCCGCTGCTCAAAGGTGCTGCACTTGCTTTGCCTTTGGGAAGAGGCGAGGTGGTGGCAGCAGCTGCCTTTGTCCCCTTGGAGCCAGGAGACTTCTTCCCACTTTTGGAAGCAACATTTGAAGCAGGTGGTTTCTTGTCAGCGGACATCATTTCCTTCTCTGGCTTGAGTTCTTCATTGTCCTCCTTTTCTTGATCTTTTTGGGCAGCTGCTGGAAAACAGATGGAATAAATTGATTCATGCACACAAATGAAATGGCAAACCTAAAGAATTTTTTTTTACAAATCACTATTTCAAAGCTGTTTTGGTCAGTCCACAAAAAAGAATAAAATATAGTATGCTCAATTGTAGTGCCTTGCTTTTGTAATAGCTTTCTCAAGTTATTTAACATGATGACCACCAGTACCAGTAAAGAATGGCTTCAAACAAAGAAATTGTTTAACTTGCATTATATTCAAGTCAGTATTTAAGGGTAGTTGACTCACAGACCAGTCAGTTTTATTTGTGTGTGTGCATATATATATATATATATATAAAAATTCTATTTTTTAAGCAATTAGTTTTAATCACTGTGTGAAAATTTAATCAACTAACTGGAGCACAGAGCAGCTATTAGTAAAATAATTATGTATACAAGCAGAACTTGAAGGGTTCATAGCAAAAACCGTTCAGTTATTAAGTGAAGACTTGATCTTGGAGCCAAATTTAGATTCACTGCCTTGTTTTAATTATTTTGTCAGGATATACACCTCAAACACAATTAAAGCCCTTTGGGGAAAAGACACATTTTTATACCAATTAAAATGCCAGTAGTACAACACAGCACATTAAATACATAAAGCATAAATAACCTGATGTAATAATTCATGGAAATATTACACAAAGACTTTATAAATGACTATATTACCAGCTACAGAGAGGGGGGAAAACATATCAATGTTCAAAATTAAGAATACAGATATATTTAAGAATATAATATCTGTACAACAATGAAACGTCCCTTTCTATTGTAGAAATGCATCCTAAAAAAAAAAAGAAGCACTTTCAAGAGCAGGTATAGTGTACCACAGAGCATCAATATAATCCCATTCATGTGTTACCCATATCAGACAAATTTCTCCATATCTTGATCAACAACACAAACAACCCTAAGCAACCTCATGTACACTAGTGCCTCATTTAAAAG
The DNA here is from genome assembly GCF_001515645.1 of Sinocyclocheilus grahami. NCBI lineage: Eukaryota > Metazoa > Chordata > Actinopteri > Cypriniformes > Cyprinidae > Sinocyclocheilus > Sinocyclocheilus grahami. The sequence goes on from NW_015505460.1 coordinate 1,625,666, forward strand.
ACTAAAAACCATGAAAAATGCTGCTGGGACCAAGACAAAAATGATCGGCATTAATTTTGATTTTCTATTTCTTAATTTTCTAGTATCAAACACCCCACATTAAGCTTATGGTATCCTTTTTCTTGTCATTTTTGCATATGATAAACTAAAAACTTTTCCTCTGCAAGTCAACCATTCCTACTAAGGCAGAAAACTCATGCTCTAAAATCTCTGCATCAAATCAGCTGCACTCAACAGGTACACTACACTCTCAATATGTAATTTGTTCATATGTAAATATTAAATAAAACAAGCGTATTCAGCTTTGGTCTACATTCTGTGTATATGTATAAATACAGCATGACATTTCCCTGTGTGCTGCAGTTATGAGGTGTGTGAATTCTGTTGTTGTCTGCTGTGGGGTGATATGGTGTCCTCAGCTGTTCTTCATTCGATCCCTCATTACTTCTGCTCACTCTCTGGGCTCTTGGGACTTTCTGACATGCCACAGTTCTTCTCTCAGGCCGGCTCCAACGACTGTAGGCTTCTTTTCGCAAATCATGCTGAGACATTTAGCGGATGGCTGACAAAAACCAAAAACAGGCAAGGGCCGTGCCATCCCATGTTGTCATCCAATAAACAGACTTCTCTCACAATTGAAGCACAGGGCCAGAAGAGTATTATCCGCAATTTCACTTTATTTTGAATGTCACTTTGTCCAATGAGCATTTATAAATGCAGTGCATGCAAGTCAAAGGACTATCAAATTAAAAGCTGTTAGTTACTTAGTTAAAAGTTACATTTTCAATAATATGTAACAGCAATGTAGTCAAAAGTCCACATGATCAAAGACGTTCTATTCTTAGTCGGGGAAGGAGGGCGGGAGGAAAAAGACACCAAACCTACCTGTTCTGGTGTGAGGTCAGTACATCTTTTCGGATGAAGTTTTTGCCCCGATGATGGCAGGGATTGGAGATAAGTGGCAATGGCATTCCATACATTGAGAGACTCAAGATCACACGCATACATACTTTGTTGGTCAGAAAGCTTTACAAAAGCATATCATGGCAAGGCACTACAGTTTGGGCTCAGATCCATAGGATCTACATTTTTTTATATCACTTATTTGGTGCAAAACTAAATTTACTTGGATTAAATAGTTATAGACTGTAAAAAACAGTCTTTATGCATTTTAGATCTTAAATACTTACCCCTTTGTTTTTGTTTTTATAAACTTACCTGTTCTGGAGCTGAATAGCCTGATACAGATACTTTATAAATATAAAATAAATATTATATTATATATGATAAATATTATCACCTTGCAGTGTTGGATAAAAACACTGACAAAATATTTTAAGATGTGGCACTGGGTGTCCAACTTAGAAAATTCATAATTATAGCTGTGCTAACATTTTCCAGCACTAATATCTCTTTAAAGGCACAATTTAAAAAATGTCAATCCAATTTTCACCAGAAAAGAGCTGCTTTTTTTTAAATCGGTGAATCTTCTAGACTGCAGCAATTTCAATCTGCTGTTCTTGACAGTTCATCATTGGTAGAGACAGGTCAATAAAATGTGGAAAACCCTCAGAGATACATACACGTTTTGTTTAAAACAGATGCTGATATGGGTGAAGTCTTTTCAGGCGTTACTGCAATGTAATTATGGTCACTGGACCAGGATGACATGGCTGGTGGCGGTGGATGCTCCTCTGCATGCTTGTCTTGATCATTGTCATCATCTTCCTCAGTCCCAGACTCTGACTCCTCCTCATCCCCTTGGTTAGATGACCTCCTTTGTGTGCCAGACCTCCTCTATAGTCAAGAACAGAAAGCACTGTAAGCATATATAGATTTAGATGTCCTAGCATTATAGAGAAAGAGCTGATACAATACCTGTCTTCCTGATAGTGAGTACCTGAATTAGCAACTACTGAACAACTTTTGCCATTACACCTAAACACCAATTTAAGCATATCCTCACAAAACAGTAATTTAGCCATATACACCACACACACAAAATGAATTCTACATTTTTATATAAATATAAAGCAAACAATTTACTGCCATTAAACCCATAATAAAATAAATATGATTATTATTGGGTGCCTATGAATAGTACCTTATTTGGTGTTTTATTTGTGGTCTTTTTCTGTGCTTTGGGCCTGCCCCTCTCTTTCTGTTTGGAGTCTTTTCCATCTGTAGTGATGGTCTTCATGGCGGCAGCGGCGTGTTTGAGTATGCAGTCGTTCCCACAGTAGACGGAGTCAGGGAGCGCATCTCTCTCGCAGCCAGGGCCGATGCACTTTGGGAGGGAAGATCCCTCAACTACAGATACCTGCTGAAACTCAGGGATGTCAAACCACTGTGGCCACAAGATTACAGCAACATATCTACACCTAATGTACTGTATATTGCTTCCTTTGTTTTTAAATAGCAAGTAAAACATTAACATTCAATAATTAACATATCAATTTTTAAAACCGTAATATGCATGTTGTCACATGACATCATCAAATTGAAAATATTTATTAAATATTTTTAATCCAACAAAAAAAAAAAAGTGTTTTAATTTTGTGGTTTGATCAAATAAGTCTAAGAAGTTTGTGGCTAATATTACTTCCAAGGTCATCCATGGCACTAATAAGTGTCATGGCATTGCATTGTGGAATACAGTATTCAAAAGCAGAAAGCTGTTCTATACTGCACATTTCAGTCACTCTAGTAGCTTATCTGGGTATTCTGCAAAGACAGAAATTTCACAAGTCCACAGTATACATAATATATACTGCAGCATTAATGCAAATTCAAATAGTCAGACTCTGACTTCACGAGGTTGTCATCTGCTGAAAAAACAATGACTGTAAATAGATATTTTTTGGGGAAATTTTGCTAAGGACAACTGCAGTACCCCAAAAATGTTACAATTCAATAAAGAAAAAAGTGAAATTAAGTGATACTTGTAAAGAGATATGCCCAAAAATAGCTAATATTATTATAAGATAATTTAGAAATTAGACTTTTCATAGCATTTACTCAGTCTCTATTTATATATATATACCATTTTTTTTTTATTGTTAAGGAACCACTCACCACCTTAATTGCATATATTTTATAAAAATCGTACCATAGTACCACAAACTTATCACAAGCCTTTACGAGGTGATTTTGCAACAAACCCCCGTTATCTCAGCAGGAAAGGTACTCAGAAAAACACCCAATATTGACATGAAACCCAATAAAACCATTATTTTACATGCTTTGTAATGGCACTAAAACTGGTTCTCAGATGTTACTACCACCAAAAATTAAGACTTTTACTTCTGAAGTTAATTGAACATTAATCTAATTATTAGTGCTCAAAACTGAAAATCCTAATTTTCCTGTACAATGTAACATTGCAAAAACACCCAGATATGATAGCGGCCAATTAATGACCCTCCAATTTTGAGAGAGAGAGAGAGAGAGAGAGAGAGAGAGAGAGATATATATATAAAAAGTTATTGATCTTGCAATTTAAGTTACATTAAATGAAATTTTATATATATATATATATATATATATATATATATATAGTCAATATGGGGTGCTGTGTGTACATTGAGGAAAAAAAATTAACTTAAATGATTTTAGCAAATGGCTGCAATATAACAACGAGTGAATTTTAAGAGGGTCTGAATACTTTCCGTACCCACTGTATATAAATAAGATATTGATCTTGCAATTTAAGTTACATTAAATTTAAATTAAGCTTTCAAGCAATGCGGCTGACAGTAAATTCCTGTAAGAAAAGCTAACAAATTTCATGCAGAGGCACAAAGCATCAAAACTGTATCCAAAACCAACAGGATGACTTCTACAATCCCATGAAATTACATGTAAACAAGAGTGCAGTATTCAAACTTGTGTATCATACATAGACATACCGGCTGGAAAATCTTTATTTTCTTTTTCCCACTAGGATTGGTAGCCTTCTCGATCCTGCCCTTGATACCCAGGTCATCAGAAGCTTTCTCCTCTGTGGTGGCTGCAACAGTGCTAGATGGTGTAGCAAGACCGGTCTCACTTTTACGAAGGCCAGCTACTGGCCTTTTGCCATTCTCTGCAGCTGCTGTGGAAGAACCAGTCTTGGAAACCTGTCCCTTCTGTGTGTAGCAGTTTGGACAGACATAGTCCTCTCCATTTCTCTCCATCAGTCGGCCACGTGCCTCAGAGATGCCAACGCAGTCGCCATGAAACCACTCCTCACAGCGATCACAGCAGATCATAAACCTATGCACAAGGATTTCAATAATGACCAAACACCCTCAATAATCATTAAACCCACAAGAGATATGATAGAACTTCTGCTGACAAAAATAAAAAGCAAGCAATGGACAATTTCTGCTTTGAACAAACACTTGCCATGATTCTTGAATCGTGCCTTGTGAGGACAGTGCAACATTAACCAAGTGTTGAATTAACAATTATGACAAAGATTAGGAATGTACCAATAGGGAATTGACAATAATTTGTCAAAATACTCAATTGCACATTTTGACTGGCTTAAAATGTAATTTCATTTTAGGCTTAAAACACTTTCTAGCTAATTACTGAAAACCTATGAGCTTAGAATCTGAATGTTCACTACTGATTATGAAATACAGTCATAATAAAAACCAGTAAAAACAATGCAATTCAAAAAACATAGATCATTGGAAATGTCTGTATACTAGAACACCACACGCATATGTGCTTCACTCACACATAGAGCTATATCTACTTTGTGAAAACTCACAGATGCACAAGTAAAGTGCACCAGTAACTTAAGACTGGTTTTGTGCTCCATGGTCACATATTTTTGTACGTTTTAAATATCCTGTGCATAGAGGTTCATCTTTTTTATATATCATGAGATTTTGGCCAAATGTATTAAACAACAAATTCTAAGCTCCCATATAGCTACAATAAACATAATAAACTGTAAGTTGTTGAAAACTTAATGCGTTGCATCAATCCGTAATAGTTGCATCAGATGCGGCCATTCTAATGACAGACAAAACGCATACCTCCGACATTCGATGATGATTTTCATAAAAAGTTAAGTGCAAGTGTCTGATCATATATAAAGCTACAATACCAACTCTGACAATGCAGTATTTACAAAAAAAAAAAATATATATATCAAATATATATATCCCCACCCCCCCAAAATTCTTTTTTTTTGCTATATTTCAGTGCTTAGTGGTGTGCCATGGGATTTTTTTTTTTACTCATCAAGACTGTGTCGTGGCAGGAAAAAAAGGTTAATAAACACTGTTCTAGCACACAATTTATATATAGATTCCTCCTGGGCCTTAAGTCAATAAAACTCTTAAGTCTCATGATTTGGTTTAAAATACTCCAGGAGATAAATGTGCACATACTTACAGGGTATAAGAACATTTCAGTTTAGTGCCTTAGAGTTTTCGCTCTTCTGCTCATGCCACTTACAGAAGAACTCTTACTTTTAAAACATAATTTACTGAAATTAAACATCTATAAACTCACTTTAACATTTTAATCGTCTGTATAATAACTTATATAAGTACTAAATACATTATAATAGTAATAATACATTTATTACACAACATACTGTACATATTATTTACATGTAAGCATGTAATAATTAAGACAACATAAAGCACTGACAAATAAGCCTGGTGTAAACATTAATATGAAAGGCAGTAACAAATCACACAAACTAAAGTAGATTGCAGAAATATAAAAACAAAAAGCTGTTGCTTTACCACACTACTTTAGGTAATTCAAAGTCACTGTAATAAACATATGTAAACATGTGGACTGCACTAAACACTGTCTGTTAACTTTAGACCAGAGGTTCTCAAACTTTTTTTGGTCGCGCCCCCCTTAAATCCTAAAAAAAAAAAAAATCTGAGAATAATAATAACAACAGTTATTCTCTCTTTGTTATTTATATTTTGTGGGTTTCATGCTGTCCGTTATGGCATAGGACACACGTAGGCTTTCCTCCTCACCAACACCATTAAACACTGTGTCTACACCGGACGCGAGCGGCAAAATACAGTAGAACCACTGATAATAGAGAAGTCATTATATATAGATCAACGAGTAGAAACCATTATAATCAGTGACGCTGTGTACACTGGATGTGGCGCGATGCAACATAACAAAACCCGACATTAAACTGATGCCTCGTTCTATTTATGACGTACTGACACAAAGTTAAAATGATTTGCAACGGTCGCTTTGTCACATCCAGAGTAGAGCTGTTGCGGTGCGACGCAACAACTGTAGCGTCCGGTATAGACACGGTGAGTGGTGAGTTTAGCCAAGAGCAAGATATGCCTCATATTTTCTACACTTAGCTTTTAAATGACCAGCACCTGCCTGGGTCTGTGCGACTTCATCTATGGCTTTTCTCTTCCCTATCACAAACCGATCCATCTCCAGGGCTCGCAAAATCACTAGCCCGACGTCCCGGAGCTATTATGTTTTCCAGTCGGGCTACCAAAATGTATCACCACTCTGCCCGACGGGCTATCTTAAATGCAGATCTCCCGCAGGTCCTTAACTCCTAAAGTGAGTTGTATCAAACTTAAGGCCATAAAGAGCTTTAAATATGTTAAATGGCATAAGAAATGTCTTAATTATAATTTCAAGAGGTCTTACAGTTGGGGACGGAACGACAAGAGTCGCGATATGACTGGATTAAACTTCAAAAGGCAATGATGTCATTGAATAAATACAGCCCTGCAGGTGTCAAGTCAAAACGCAGTGCAGATGTCTTTATTTGAATGTATATCAAGGCAACCGACTGTCCTCAGAAATGTGTCGTTGGCATTTTAATTTAAATTTACCTATAATTCCCGATAAAGCAGCGTTTATGAGCGCAGAGCTGCTTTGTGTACAGCCGTTACCAGGGAAACCGTAATATTTCAGTGCTCCTAAAGCGCCACCTAGTGGCAGAGAATTAATTTGCATTTTCAATACACCTTTCTTTGTGATTATGGTTAGATCAATGCAAATATCAACTCTTGTTTTTACGCAGCAAACACAGTTGTAAATGAGATAGAAGTTAATGTGCCTTCTAAAAATCTAAACAATTAAGACAGTAATATTTATACGTTTTAAATTGACAATTTATATGCTTGATTTATCCCTTTTCATAAAAATGGTCTAAAGGCTGAAAAGCAGTTGTATAGGATTTGTGTAAATCATGTAATTTTATGGCTCAATACTGTATGTTACCACAGACATTCTCCAACCCCACTCATACAGTGTTCATTTTACTTGTGCAGCTCTTAAAATGGGTCATAAATGGCCTTAAATTTATTTTAAAAAATTCTGTAGATACCCTGTAAATAGTGAAATAAAATTCCTTCCTTCATATTTGTTGATATTTGTGTATTGAAAATATTTTTGATTGACATTTAAACTCCTATCTGATTTTCTTTACTTAAACAAAAAAAAAAAAAAAAGGTTTTTTTTTTTTTTTTAATTAAATTAAATTAAATTAAATTTCGGGCTACCAAAATCTGAAGAGTACCTGCTTGAAGGGCTACCAGGGATTTTGAAATTTTGCGAGCTCTGATCTCCCATTCTAAGATATGTACTTTGGCAGTTTACTGTTTTATTTCTGTTCTTTTTCTGCTGATGGCCCACGCTCAACTTGAAGCAGCGCTGCTTAGACCAATGCGTCATCAAAGTACTGCGAGAGCTATAAGACAGCAGACGTCTTTCTCTCGCCATACTTTGATATTATGCACGATCGATCTTAAGTCGAACACACCTCTTTACTCTTGCGTGTCACGTGACCCAGTGTAATCGCAGCCTCTGCGATTGAAAAATATTTTTTTCATATCGCGATATTGCAAATGCAATTAATCATTCAGCCCTAATTAAAAATTTTTATTTTATAGTATTTTATAATGTATAACATAATTCTTGTATGTGTATAAACCACGTAATATTTCAAAAACTACATAATCATTTTAAAAAAGCATTCTATAAATTAAATATTTACATAAAATCTTATGTTTGATTAAAACTGCAGCATATGCATTATTTATGCTGAATCTACATGCATCAATAATTTAATTCTCCCAGTATTCAACAAATAACAAATCAGCCAACGACATCTTGTCCAAAGACACATACCTTTTGTTGTGTTTCTGCCTGCAGATGCAGTAAAGTGCATTAGGGTCATAACCATCACTGTCAGACTCACTGGACGAAGACTCTTCATCATCATCATCATCCTCCTCCTCCTCCTCTTCTTCTTTCTTCTCATTGCGGAGCTTCACTCCTACTTTGGGTTTAGTGTCTCTTTTGGAGTCTTTACTGACTGCTCTAGTAGGACGTCTATTTATTATGGACTCATTTGAGGTCTTCTCTTTGTTCTTATCACAGTCCTCCTCACCTTCCTCGTCTTTCACCACCTCATCCTTTGCTTGTTCTTCTTTTGCTTCAACATCCTTTCCATCTCCAGCACTACCCACAGTCTCAACATTTTCTTGGGTCTCTGTCGTTACCTCAATGGTGGCCTTTTCTTCGTTTTCAGAGCTGCCATCGTCACTCACCGAGCCAGCTTTAGGCTTCACTGCACTCCTCGTCCTTCCCCGACCCCTTTTCTTTTTCTCTGGTGAGTCCACTTTCTGTTCCTCTATTTTAGCATCTGCATTTCCATCAAAGCTGGCTTCGGAGGCCGTTTCGGCATCGGTTGGGGTCTGGGATGGAGGATCTCCTCCCTCAAGTCGTGAGGGACAACTTTTCCTGCCAGTTCCTCTTCCACGCTTCACAGTGACCAGAAACTCTTCCAGTTTGTCTGTGCGTTTCGCCTGCCGGCCGCTGCGACGCACTGGGGCGCCCTTGCCCTCTGGGGTCTCCCCTGCCATTTCTCCAGGGATTTCCCTTTTAGCAATGGTGGTCCGACGAAAGCCCCAAGTCTTCTTAAACTCACGTGAGGGCTTTGCAGAATTGTCAGGGTCCTCTAATTTGTCTTCACTAACATCACCTTGGTCTTTTTGATCTTTGACTTCTCCTGAGACCGATGTTGGTTCTGTGTGTGAGACATAGCAAAATTCTAGTTCAATTCAACAATAAATGTTTAATTATCAGCATGCTGCAGCTATGCGATTTGGGTGACAATTAAAACTGTGATACGTGCTTTCAAGATAAATCAATGAAAACATGGATAATTGAATTGATATGGTGACTCCCCATTCTGATAAAAAAAATTGTTAAAAAAAGCCATTTCATATTTCCCAGTGCATGCCCAGAATAGATTAAGAGACTCTTAAATCTCAGTGATTACATCATGTTTCAGTAATTTCTCAATCTGAAACCCTGATCGGAGTAAATCCCACGGCTCTCTTGTACAGGAGTGCATGTGGTGGAGTGGGCCGTGGGTACCTTGTGAGCTGGTATCCACAGGATCCTGGCTGGGCTCAGGCTCAGGGGCTTGAACCAGCTCAGAGCTCACACTCTCCTCCATAGCAGAGAGACACTATTTTTCAAAAAGTATATCTATAATTAAGAAAGAAGACAGATTTAATAGAGAGCACAACTCCCAAATATTTACTACAAGTGTTCTCAGCTGAAGTCATGTGTCTTCCCAGCAGAAGGTGCTAGTTTGCCTTTTTTTCTTATGGGTCTATCATGCATTTAGTAAATTGTGTCTACAGGGCATATAAAAAGGATGATTCAGACACTTAAAAGTGCTCTATCCCTGATCTATTGCAAAATCCACTATATAATTTAAGGTTGTGTGAAAGATTACTTAAACTGTTTAGAATATAAATGAATTATTACATGGCTACACATTGCTTGTGCTCAAGATGCACACTGGACTCCTCAAAACTAGCCTAAAGCTGTGTTTCCACCAAAGGAACTTTCCCCAGGAACTAGGGACTTTGGGCCGGTACTCGGTGTGTTTCCACTGCAGGAACCAGGATTTAAATAAAGTTCCAGGTAAAAAGTTACCCCTCAGAAAGTCCCTGCTCGCGAGGTAGTACTTTTTCAAAGGTCCGGAACTTTCGGAGGCGTGACTTGGGCGCTGAGCATGCTGATTGGTTGAGTTCACGCAGCATTGCATTTCAACCACCATATATTCAAAAAAATTTTTATATTACTGTTATTATGTCATGAAATGTAGTTTTAAAAAGTATTTCAGGCGAGAAAGTAGTTGCTTAAAACTCAAATCTGCGGTTTATTTATAAAGACAGTGCCTATTTGAAAATGTGCTTTGCCGATTTCGGAGACGTGAGCTCCACGCAATCAGCGGGCGATGTGCTCATGTATCCCGACGAGAGCAGCCTCAACTCGGCTAGTCCTTCTGACATTTGCTGCTGGCTCTGATGTCTCTGTAGTGGTCAACCATAAGATATCATTTGTTTTGGGTAAATCTAACAGGTAATCTTTGGTCTTTATTCTATTAATCTATTAATATATTAAAATGAAAATAAAAAGGCAATACTGTTTGATATATTTAGTTTTATTGTAATGCATGTACGTTCCCTGAACTACATTTCTGCAGCTATTAATATGTTTAAATGAAAATGAAAAGAGGCAGTGGTGTTTGATATCATATTTCGTCTTATTGTAAATAAAGTGCGGAAAATCGCAGAAGCCCAGATGATCTGACTGACGTTATCAAGTACGCTGCTGTTTGCAGAATTACCGAACTTGCGAAGTCCAAACTACCGAGGATGCAAGTCCGAACTTTGCGTACTTGGTATTGAGAAACGCATGCAGACCTACATCACCAGACTATTTGCCTAATCTTCTCGGTACTTTAGACGCAGACAGCAACAGGTCTGGGGCAAAAAAAGTTCCTGGGACAAATTGTTCCAGGTAATTTTGGTGGAAAAGCGGCTTAAATTACTTAAGAAATATTTTGGGGCTTTCTATTTCCTCTAGCAACTAAAACGAACAAATAGACTAACCATATCATCTTTGTTGTTAAAGGGTCATGAAACCCCAGACTACTTTTTCTGAGATTTTAGCAGAGGTGTTTGTGTTGCACATCATAGAAGACAATGTTAGCATCCGATCATTTTAACTGTTGGAGAAAACTGGTTCATTTGAAGCTTTTTTGCACTATTTTCATCTTCCGGGTTTAAAATCTACATTGTGTTGACGTCACAATTTGTGACGTGGCAATGGACTAATAGTACATCGATGACGTGATGACGTGTCTTAAATTATTCATGAGACTGCGTGTTCTTATCCTATGAGAAGATGCTTCGCTTAATTATTCACAACAGCACAACAGCATTTGCTATGACAGACATTTCAGAGTCTGCGAGATGACATCGCGCACAATAACTGAGAGAAACGTTCATGGACGGAAGAAGTGTGTTTGTTTCTGCTTTGTAATAAGAGTTCGGCACAAACGCGATTCATTCACTTGGTGAGCATAACCGTTTTTACAGCTCTGTGACAACCCGTCCAAAGGCTTATATAAACGCCACAGAATAAGCCTTAAAAGTTCTCAGAGGTGCAACAGCGAGTTCATATATATGTTTTCGATGCAGAGTGCAAATGGCTGTGCATTTATTTGTTTTTAACTCGATGGGAGCGAAATGTAACTGTCAGAACGCTAAGCTGTGTGTTGTCTGTCTCCCCTCTTCCCCCTCCTCCGCACCCACTTTTTTAGCATTTTTTAAAACTGGTGAGAACTAACCAGTGCTGAAAACAAATTCCACTCATATCAGTGGACAATAAACAAGAAATTGTTTTATGTGAACTGTGCAAATGCTGTGTAAAATAAGTACAGTGTTTATTTATAAAGACAGTGCCTATTTGAAAATGTGCTTTGCCGATTTCGGAGACGTGAGCTCCACGCAATCAGCGGGCGATGTGCTCATGTATCCCGACGAGAGCAGCCTCAACTCGGCTAGTCCTTCTGACATTTGCTGCTGGCTCTGATGTCTCTGTAGTGGTCAACCATAAGATATCATTTGTTTTGGGTAAATCTAACAGGTAATCTTTGGTCTTTATTCTATTAATCTATTAATATGTTAAAATGAAAATAAAAAGGCAATACTGTTTGATATATTTAGTTTTATTGTAATGCATGTACGTTCCCTGAACTACATTTCTGCAGCTATTAATATGTTTAAATGAAAATGAAAAGAGGCAGTGGTGTTTGATATCATATTTCGTCTTATTGTAAATAAAGTGCGGAAAATCGCAGAAGCCCAGATGATCTGACTGACGTTATCAAGTACGCTGCTGTTTGCAGAATTACCGAACTTGCGAAGTCCAAACTACCGAGGATGCAAGTCCGAACTTTGCGTACTTGGTATTGAGAAACGCATGCAGACCTACATCACCAGACTATTTGCCTAATCTTCTCGGTACTTTAGACGCAGACAGCAACAGGTCTGGGGCAAAAAAAGTTCCTGGGACAAATTGTTCCAGGTAATTTTGGTGGAAAAGCGGCTTAAATTACTTAAGAAATATTTTGGGGCTTTCTATTTCCTCTAGCAACTAAAACGAACAAATAGACTAACCATATCATCTTTGTTGTTAAAGGGTCATGAAACCCCAGACTACTTTTTCTGAGATTTTAGCAGAGGTGTTTGTGTTGCACATCATAGAAGACAATGTACAAATCTTGAACAATGCAATCTAGAGAAAACCAGACCTGCTGTAAGACAACACCTGCAGGCTCTAACATGCATTTGGCAAATGCGATAATGTGTCATAAGTTACATTTGTAAGGTTCAAGTTTCCAGGGCACAAATACTGCCAACAACTTTCACAAAAATAAACAGTAACAGTGAGACTTCAGTTGCCAAAAACCATGCAGAGTCTCATAATAACAGTAGTGAAATGCTGTACCTGTGTGCTATGAAGACGATGACTGGAACTCTTCTATTTAAGATACTGATCTATAAACACATACACACAAAAACAATTAAAAACTGATTAAGATGTAAGCTCTATGAGGTTAGGAAGGTGGTTACATTAACATCAGGACATATAACTTTCTGCACTTTCTTACTTCATATATAGTTTTCTGTATATAATTAATGTTCCTTCATTTTCAACTAGTTGGAAGTCTGTCAGGTTTAAAAAATATATATAAATCCACCCATGTACTAAATCTGTAACTCAAGATCAACTAAATGAAGACTAGGTCTGGGCAAAAAAATATATATAGATTTTTCGATTAATCGTATTACTTAAGAAATATTTTGGGGCTTTCTATTTCCTCTAGCAACTAAAACGAACAAATAGACTAACCATATCATCTTTGTTGTTAAAGGGTCATGAAACCCCAGACTACTTTTTCTGAGATTTTAGCAGAGGTGTTTGTGTTGCACATCATAGAAGACAATGTTAGCATCCGATCATTTTAACTGTTGG
>NW_015505460.1:1639499-1658077 GCF_001515645.1 Sinocyclocheilus grahami
TGGCCAGCTGACCCAGTGCATTGTGACTGGCCGAACACCGCAAGCACTCGTCGGAAATGTAACCCCCCTTACCATAATCGTGAGCTTCATCTTTCAAAATAAATGTAAAGACAGTGACTCTACTGTGATATCTCTCTCTCTCTGCAAAACTCTGCATTTGAACAGTCAATAGCAAATACTTAAACTAATAACAAAACAGTAGCTGATTCAGAAGCGCCAGATTGTCATAGCAAAGTCAGAATGACCTCCTCTCCTAGGTTCACGAAACGGTCATCCATAAAATGCATTGCTGTTTGAGAAGATGCTTCGCTTAATTATTCACAACAGCATGTTTTGATTTGCTATGACAGACATTTCAGAGTCTGCGAGATGACATCGCGCACAATAACTGAGAGAAACGTTCATGGACGGAAGAAGTGTGTTTGTTTCTGCTTTGTAATAAGAGTTCGGCACAAACGCGATTCATTCACTTGGTGAGCATAACCGTTTTTACAGCTCTGTGACAACCCGTCCAAAGGCTTATATAAACGCCACAGAATAAGCCTTAAAAGTTCTCAGAGGTGCAACAGCGAGTTCATATATATGTTTTCGATGCAGAGTGCAAATGGCTGTGCATTTATTTGTTTTTAACTCGATGGGAGCGAAATGTAACTGTCAGAACGCTAAGCTGTGTGTTGTCTGTCTCCCCTCTTCCCCCTCCTCCGCACCACGCCCACTTTTTTAGCATTTTTTAAAACTGGTGAGAACTAACCAGTGCTGAAAACAAATTCCACTCATATCAGTGGACAATAAACAAGAAATTGTTTTATGTGAACTGTGCAAATGCTGTGTAAAATAAGTACAGTAAAACTTTTATTCAGCAAGGGCACATTAAATTGATAAAGAGGTGTGTTTTGCCATCACAGCAATAAATTACATTTCAATTTATATTAAAATAGAAAAGAGTGAATTACTAGGAGTAGTAATATTCAATATTATTATTTTTATTCCTAAAAACAAGCAGGATTATTGGGAAACATTCATAATACAAAGTCTGTGTGATTGGCCATTTTAAATTTGAATATATATTTCTTCCTGAAACTTTCTTCTGACTAAAACTATAATAAATACTGTCTTCAAGTACTTAGACATGCATAAATCAAGGTTGTCTGCTACTGGAAAATTTTGCAATTAAACCTCCGCAATTTAGGTGTGTATTTTGAGTATGATACACCAGTGTAAAACATTGAGTATCGCTACTGTATATTAATAATAATGCATTTCTGAATTCCATAACTGATGCCTTTTCAGCTATTTTCATAATTATTGCAATGCATTTCACATTTGTAGACACTAGGAATTCATTTCATATTAAGTTGCAAAAATTACTTTTCATTATTTTGAGTTTCATACAACATGTCATCTTTGGTGGCCTTTTATAATAATCTCAAATACATCTGGTATAAAGCTAAAAGAATCCATAATGCTGCACATCACAATGAAAGCCATTTAAATGAAAAGGGCTGCATTATTAAACATTAAAAAAGGTTGTACAAATCTTGGCCATACGCATGATTCGCAATGCTCAGGTGAAGTGCTATAGTAATACTATAAATCTGCGGAAGCATTTGATCACTCATAAGGCGCCATGATTTCCGCAATGAATGAATGGCAGATGGCGTGGCGCACTGTTTTGTGCACACTACAATTACTAAAGCGTGGATGACGCTTGCGGTGTTTTGAGCTTCTGCCGGCTCACTATATGATGATATGAACACGAATGTCATCTCCAGCTGCTCTGAGTCACTTCATTCGCATTTACCGTTTCATTTGAGAAAACTACCGTCATATCACATACACAGCAGCTGCAAGTTCTTCATGGCAACCCGTCAAAATAAAAGTTTAGTTTAACGTTCTACTGTCAGAATATATTACTATTTAGCCATCTTAAGAATCAATGCTACTACTGCTAATAAATATTACTCCATCTTTATTTTTAAAGGAATAATCACATCTGTTTGCTTTTGATTTTAACAGTAAACCTCTGTTGTGTAGCACTTTGTTTGCCAAAAAATAAAAGGGTTTACTTTTCATTTGATTAGGATAAATTAATGTTAATTAATGTTTTATGCCTTCATCTGATTACCAGAAAAATTAAGAACATTTTATATGGGCCTATTATTATTATTATTTTTAAAAAGGACCCATACAAAAAAAAGTTTAGGTTTAAAATACAGGCATGTGGTTCTTAATTTCTTTTTATTAATTCACCATTTGTAAACTGATGTTTACCGTTAATTTTTTAGAAATATCAATAGCATTTGTATTAAAACTATATTCACTGAATGTAATAAAAAAAACAAAAAAAATCGAGAATCGAATCGAAAGCTTGCGAATCGAATCGGGACATCTGAATCGATATCCAGCCCTAATGAAGACCATAGCCTATATTTCACAAAATGTTGCATATTTTTGGTAAAAACATTGAATATATGGATAAGAGTGACATGAAAACGGCAAATTAGTAAGTCTAATAAAAACCTACAGAAAATACATTTAAACAAATAATCCGTTTACCTGAATACTATCAGCAAATTAATCTTTTATACAGGATTAAATGTCATATATTTGATTTGCTCTTTCTTGTTAGCTTAAACCACTAAAAATATTGTTCAACCACCTTCAAGTCAAAAGCCAGTCCTACACTTTGCAAAACACATTTGCAGAATTAATGCACATTGAATCGCTTTTACTCAAAGGCCTATACAAACAAGCAGACGACAGCTCATGTTGTACTCCCTCTTACACACAATTATTAAGCAAGTAATGTAAAATCAGTTCACATTTGACATACTGGGCGTCATGTACAACACAATTGCTAATTATTGCTAATAATATTAAGACAACACAAACTACAACAAACTAATCCGGGGAACAAAACGTAACGTAGTTTTAAAAACACGTATAATCGTCACATTACAAAACGTGCTCAAGGCCCAGTTATTAAACGTGTCTGAGATCCACGAATTCACCCTCGTCTAGTGTAATTTAAGGAAAGATAATCCACTCTCAAAAGGATTTCTGATGTACTTATTAATACAGCATTCCTGCATGCTACATTTGAAAATAAATAAAACGTACATCGTTGTGTTCTGACATGGCCGCCCACAGTATTGAGTGTCATAGTAACACACATACACCCCAACAAAACTGACACGAAAAACAAACGCCCCTAACTGCTGTAAAATATACATTTGCGTAATGCAAACAGGCGGCGCAAAATGAGAGAAATAAACAACAGCTTCCAGTTGTTACTTGCCAGTTAGCTTAAGCTAATCGCTAGCGTGCGACCTCCATTTCACTGTCCCGATCGTGCGCAGCCTCGCTTACACAAGAGATCCTTTCATTCCAGCTATTTTGTTCCTTAGACTCACTCATGCGGTCGCAGGTGTATATGACGCAGAAATACAATTCTAAATGGGCTCTGCGGTATGTACTACTGGTGCTGAATCTAACTCATTTCTGCGAATCGGTTCTTTCGAACATCCGATCCAGTGGTGGTTCTTCGTCATCTGGTAGTGACGCCGTCACGTGGTCCCTACGTCCTGGCGTCCCAATAAAACCCTATGTACGTAGAATATCAGCTGCTGATTATCACGTTATTGATACGCGTGTTTATTGTATGTTTATAGGATTTAATGTGTCCCAGTGCCGCAAACGAATCATACCGACTGGTTTCTTGAACCGAATCAAAAAGGGATCCGTTTGCTAATCGAAAAGTAGTAAGAGCACTGGTCACGGAGAGCTGCCACGTGAGAAGCGGTTATCGTGTACAATTATTTAATGCCAAACTAATTTAGCGACAGTTCATATTCATGCAAAATATGCTGGAGACATTTTTTTATATTTTAAACCTGTACGGTTTCCTCAACAGACAGAGACAATAAAACAGATCTGCACCGACTAGGTTTATATAACGTTACCTTCCCCTCGTGCAGAAAAATACATAAACATACATTAAGAAAAGTACTTCACATTGCGCTCATTTAGATTTAAAAGCGGCAAAACAATGCACAGGTCTAGTGCAAAACCAGAGGACTGCACACACCCACTTTGTCGACACAGTAAAGTAAAAAAAAAAACGTTATTGCATCTAAAAAATAAAAAAATCGTAGTAACCACATTTAATAAAGACGGAATGCAATCGCATACAAAGCAATCGGTAACTTAGATAGTTCAGAGAATAACGTACAATCAAATTGTAATTCAAAAACGTGACTACCAATACACAAGGGAGACATAAGTTACGTTTAAACTCGTATAACGTTAGCAAAACAGATATTCGGCTTAGAGCCCAAACCTGAGCTGTTTACTAACGTTAGCGTGTCCCGGGTTGTTGGACTCTATATGGAATAATCTTTGCTTATAATTTCAAATAACTGTTAAATATGGAGTCTCATGGCGCCATTACTGGAGCGCGAGGTTCTCTGCTGTAAAACTGACTAACCGTATCTGCATCTCTGTATTTATTCAGCACAGACGAACGGCGAAATAGCATGCGTTAGTGGTCAATACAACTAGAAATGCATAAGTTACTCACTTGTTAGCATTAGGATCGTGCGGCCTACGGTCAGTGCAACGGTATGACCTCCATTTTCTCTTCTTGTTGATGATGGTGGCGATGGCGAACAGGCAGTATTTGCTTTGCTTGTAGTGCATAGCATGAGGCAACGCACATTCGAAGCGGAAGTTGTAGAACAGCGACGCAGTGTCGTGGAGGTGAAAATGCACCCTCTGAGAATATCTGGCATGCAGAAGTGCGCCATCTAGTTTGCAGTTGAAAATCTGACCTCCTCCTGCTTTGCAAAAACCATGCATGCAATACCCCATGTAAAAACAATCAAACTGGTACAATTTAATTAGTTAATAATTGGGGGTCTGGATTTGACGGAATTTACATATTTTATTGTTATTAGTAATAGTAGTCAAACAATTGATAAAAAATATTTTTTTATTAAAATATCTTTTCAAATAGAATTTACTTGCATTTGCATATGATATCTACTTGTATTACACTGGGTATTATAGTAGACTAATTAGAATGCATTATAAGAATTCTATATTTGATGCATTGAAGTTTTAGCAATGCAATTGACATTTTTACACCCCAGGATCTCAATTTTGACAGACACGTAGCAAATGAGTGCATATTATTTGAGAGGATGTTACACAAACATTGGATTCTGACTTGCCTTGTTGCCTTCCTTCAGATTCAGCCCTCAATACAAGATTTGGCAGCAAACAGAGATGTCCACAAAACTATAAAGTCACCACAATCATTCTGTGGCAAAAACTAATCACTTCTTTTTAGAATTACACTTTAACACAACCCATAAATGTATGTAGCATATAACATTTCAAAGATTTTTGTGAATACTGTTACATTAAAACACATTTGAAGGTCCAAATAAAGTCGTTTTTTTTAATAGTCAATCAAAGAATGACTCCAATGTGAAGCACTTTTATCAGGTGTTCTCTTTAATTCACTTGCACCATACAAAAACTATTAAATTACAATTTAGACTACCAGATCTTTATATACAATATGTAAACATCAATCTGTTCTTCTTTAGACTGACAGCCACTCTCAACCGCTCTCCTTTTCTGTATATGGTTTGAAATAACATATGTATGCACTATTAGCAGCATAACATAAGGAATGTTTCTTTTGGGGTTCATAGATACAGTATCTTATGCGTTCTTAAGAATCTGTTCTTCAAACATTGAGAATACAGCATCATATGAATGATATATGCAAAATTATAACTAACACACACTGTATTAAACAAGTACTTTCTCAATCATCTGTACTGGTGAGAAGTTACAGTCCTGTTAATATTAAAATAAAAAATAATAAAAAAGCATCTTGCCAATGTTCAAATATAATGAATTGGGTACTTAAAAAAAAAAAAAAGGAAACAAATGACTCATCTTAAAGTAATTATCATCTTAACAATTCTTTGACGCCAACAATATAAACAGGACAAAATCTACTATCATTCATCAATGATCTAGCACTACCTTTCGACTTTAAGGTAAACTTAAAAAGAGAACCATGAGATCCTACTGAAGTCACAAACTTCAACATCAACAGATCACAGAAGTGAACAGCAGGCGAAACAGAAAAAAACAAAGGCATTTAAGATACAGGAAATCAAATAAACAGAGCCTCAGATTTATAATTCTCACTCTTATCTAGTGATAATACAGTTTTACCATCTCTTTTCCATGGAGACACACAATTGAAACAAGATAGTGATAAAGTAGTCATATTTTGTGGAACAGTGTTTAAAATCATCTTAGCGATGTATCAAGATATAATGTAGTCTTTTAAGTTTTATATATCCAAATGCTCTTTTGATGAAATAGCATGAATAAGAAATGAATACAACACAATACTCTTTTTAGCTTCTGGAACTGAAAAAAACAAACAAACAAAAACAACAATTTCGCTGTAATCATTTTTAAAATGACTGATGTGACTCATCTTTGAAAGATTACCAGCAGACGAGGCTTTCGGAATATTATAAATATATTTTGGCAACATTAAAAAGATGAACTTAAGTTATCAGACCCCACGTACGACAAGATTAAAAAAAAAAATTAAATAAAAAATAAACTGGTCTTTTTTGTTTACAATCGAACCCAACAAAGAAGCACACAACCCTCTCAAATTTCAACATTGGTAATAATAAGAACATTTTCTTGAGCACCAAATCAGCATATTAGAATGATTTCTGAATGATCATGTAACACTGAAGACTAAATATAGAAATAAATGCAGCCTTGGACTATAGTCTGATATTATGTCTTACCAGACTGTGTGCATGACTTCATGTGCTCAGGCCAGTGTGCTTGTTGGCAGGGATAGTCGCAGTAGCTGGTGTTCCAGCAGCAGTAGAAAATGGCCTCCTTTCTGCAGTTTGCACACCATTGTTTCTTTTTAGTTTCATCTACAGCCTGCTGTTTCTCCACCTCCATCTGTTTCTTGACCTCCGTCACGATTCGCTCTCGCTCCTGCTCAAGACTCTGCCTCATCTCTGCCATGGTTAGCTCTGAGTACATCGCATTTACCAAATATGCAGTCAGGATGGATTGTTGATGCACAGTATATCGGTACCATGTCAGTAGGGCCCTATAGAATCGGTTTTATATTTCCCCAAATTCCATTTGACTTTTTCTCAAATTATTATTATTTCCCCCCCCCCCCGTTTTAACTTTGCTGGATTCCATTTTATTGTTTAAATTAAATTTTAGTAAACAAAAAGCATGTCTAATTAATTGAAAAAGATGTACTACATCAATTTATTACAACTATAACAAAAATGTAATTGTTAGGGCCCTATGAAATTTGTTTTAGATTTTCCAAAATTGAAGTGCTGTAATGCGCTTGACATGTCATGTGTGCTTGAGTATGTGTAGTAAAGGAAATTGCTTGTCATTCACACAGACATGCAGACTTTGTATTGTGATAGCATTTTTTTAGCACACCAATTCATATCATGTTAATTAGGTGTACTGCCTATTTTGATTTATAAATTCATAATTTATAAATATGACAAATTCTGCATTATACTGTAAATTCCATTTTTATGACTGGATTCCGTGATTCTGTCCATATTTTCCACACTGCGGAAATCACAGGGATCTATATAATTTAACAGTCGATATTACAGATTTTTAGCTTATTGCTTTAGGCAGATATTGGAAAATACATGCTCATCCCCTGCACACAATAATTTCATTATTGGTGCATCCCTACATTAAAAAACTACACTAGTCAACATTTGAAGTGGATCAAAACCTTTCATCAAAGTTGTCCTAAAACCAAAATACGTTCTTGTCTTAGGACAACTCTGATGAACTTTTTTGATCCACTTCAAATGTTGACTAGTACTGTATTATCAGAAAATCACATACCTAAATTGTGCTTCATCTCTGATAATTCTTGTTGATGCAGCCACTGCAGTTTTTCAATTTCAATTCGCAACCGTCTAATCTGTAACATCAAAATAAAAATGGCTGTTTAATTCATATTTTCAAGGTGTTAAATAATTCACCCACAGTGCTTTGCACTTCTCCAGATTTACTTAAATACAAACCTCTGCTATTGTGTTTCCCGATGTGCTTTTGGTAAGGTCATTATATATCTCAGTCATTGTCCCTTTAATTGCATCCATGATCTGTTAATAATTTAAAAACAGTGTGTTAAACATTTATAATTGTGTTGATAGAACAATTAAAATGGTTTTCATCTAAACATATAGTTTGCAAACCCCATTTTCTTAGCAATCTCACTTTGTTAGTGTACTTCGCTATATCAGCTGCTACATCTGCAGATGTGGTGGGGATCTGGAAGTCTCCAGTTGTGGATGTTGATGATGAAGAGGAAGAGCTGATGGTGGGTCCTGCCATCATGGAGGCTGATACGGGTGTGCTGGTCACCAGTGTGACGGCAGAGGTGGAGGTGGTGTGTGGCGAGTCTTTCTGTTGTACTGCTGGAGAAACACAACCACCAATATTATTATAAAGTTTGGAACAATTAGGATGTTTGAATGCTTTTGAAAGCGGTCTCTTATGCTCAGCAGAGCTGCATTTACTTGATTAAAAATACAGTAAAACAGTAACATTGTGAAATATTTTTTCAAATTTCAATTAACTTTCTATTTAAATGTCATTTATTCCTGTAACGCAAAGCTGAATTTTTAGCAGCCATTACGCCATATGTTACAATATCCTTCAGAAATCATTCTAATATGCTGCTTTGGTGCTCAGTTCTTAAATATACTGTTGAAATACAGTTGAACTTACGTTTTTTGTATTTTTTATCAAATAAATGCAACTTTGGTGATGTACATATGACATTTATATCGTATTAATTCAAATTGACTGCATACTTTTCACAGACTGTCGTGTTTGGTATCTGGTGCTGGATGAAGGCTGCTGTCCCGACGAGGATGACGAGACCTGCGCTTGCTGCCGCGGCTGTTGGCTGCGCTGCACCTGCGTTAACACCTGTGCCTGCGTGGCCGGTTGCGTTTGGCCCTGCTGCTGCCTATGCACCTTCTGCATGTGCCACTTTTGAGAGGACGTCTGAAACTTGGTGGTGGGGTTCCACACGACGGCCTGCTGCACCACAGGTACAGTCTCTCGGGGCAGTAAGGGCCGCTGCTTCTTTACGGTGTTGGCGGAGATGGGTGATGAACTGTTGGCGGTGGAGGGAGTGGTGATGGGGAGGGTGGAGGTGGTCAGATTGGTGCTGGTTGGAGCTGCTGTGAGGGGTATTATGTTAAGCGGTGCGGCCAACGGGGACTGAGATGGATCCTTAACAGCTGGGGAGGAGGAAAGGACCGTCGAGTTTTGAGGCTGGGTTAGGCTGCTTGAAATTGGAGTGGCTTTACCTGCAATCAAAGAAAATGACCGCATGAAGCATGGTTATTATAGTTAACCAAACACTATAAAAACACTTTTTTTTTACTTTAAATAAACTCTTTTTTAAAAGATTGTTGCCAAAGTAACACTTCTCATTTTAATTTAGTTTAACCTGATGTACTAAAATAACTGAAACACACAACAAAATTAACATTATTAGCAGATATCAAAAATACTGACAAAATGTCAAAAACACAATAAAATGACAAACTAATATAACTAAAATGAAAACTGAAAATACAAAAACTATTTCAAACTATTATAAAAAAAAGACATTTGTTGGTTTGTCCAGTTGAACCTGGTTCTAAATCCCCCCAATTAATAATGCACTCAGTCATTTATGTTAATATGGCACTTAAAAGACTTGATAAATACATACATGGGCATGAACTACTGATTTAAGATAAAGGTTTTTAGCTACAAAAAACGTCTACTCCAAAGTACAAAACTACTGACTTAGAAACAAGACAAAGACTACAACAATATGACGGTAATATTAATAAATCTCCTCTGAGGTGATTTTCAATTTCATCACAATCATTAACTGAGGCGCAAGATGGCGCAGTTGCGTTTGTATGAGACGAGAGAGCGATTCCGATGTGTGGCAACTTAAGAGCGTTGACGACAACCTCAGGCAAGTTAAAACGTTTTCGCTTACCATGCCATTGTATACATTTGCAGTCACTCATCATTTATTTATTCTGTAAGTGAAAATGTCATATAATAATGGGGTTACTTAGTAGTAATTGTAGTAGTAGCATTCGGCAAGTCATGTGATCATGTAGCGATCAGCATGAAGGAACTCGGATCCATGTAAAAATAAAATAAAAGCAGTTTTAATTTACGTGGATCTGGGTTGCTTTATAGATGTAATTTATACAAGGTATATATTCAGTTTATATTATTTATTTCAATATTTCTTTGATTTATTTTTAATTACTTTATAAATAGAATTAATAATGGGGTTACTTAGTAGTAATTGTAGTAGTAGCATTCGGCAAGTCATGTGATCATGTAGCGATCAGCATGAAGGAACTCGGATCCATGTAAAAATAAAATAAAAGCAGTTTTAATTTACGTGGATCTGGGTTGCTTTATAGATGTAATTTATACAAGTTATATATTCAGTTTATATTATTTATTTCAATATTTCTTTGATTTATTTTTAATTACTTTATAAATAGAATTACTGAGTGCACCTTTAAACATCAAGTGATTTATTATTGGTTCACTTTTAATGTTAACATACAGTGGTGGCCAAAATTATTAGAACACCTGACAGATCTGAAAATATTGAGCTTTTTTTGGCCTCCAAAACATGATTTCATTTCATAATGTTTGTGAAACATGCAAATGGTTGCTCTGAGCACAACAAATATCAGATGAAGCGAGTCTTACTGTTTTTATCCACTTTTAACTTTCATATTTCCACCTTTTGCAGCAATGACAGCAGCACATCTCTCTGGCATAGTGTCAGTATATTTCCTGAGAACTCCAACACTAATGTTATCCCATGCCTTCTGAAACTCAAGCCAAAGGCTTTCCTTTGAATATACAATAGATCTGTCCGGTTTATTTTCCAACTCACTCCAAATTTGCTCGATGGGGTTGAGGTCTAGACTTTGAGGGGGCTTGTCCATCATTTTCAATGTTACAGCAGATTCCTTCTGTCGCAAGTAGTTCCGGCAATAGTTCGTTTTATGGGTACTGCAATGGCCAATTCAACAAAAACAACTGAAACCTCTTAAATATGCCAAGTGTTCTAATAATTTTGGCCACCACTGTAAAACTTACTTGATGCTGCTGGTCTAATGGCAATTGTCTGATGTTGCTAGAAGTTTTACCCAGACTTGATTCTTACACTGATTCATTAAGGAAATCTGACCTTCAGGTTTGGAGGCTGTGGGCTCTTTGAGTGCGGTGACAGCGGCTGAATCTTTCCTGTTCCTCTTCCTCTCCTTCCCTGCCTGCTCTTCACCCAGGTCGATGACCAGCTCCCTCTCAGAGTCCGAGTCCATGTCTACATCCACAGATGCCGGCTGCACGGCCTCTTCAGAGCCCTTGGGTTTCTCTCTGGAATCTGGGGATGCGGGAGCAGCTTTCAGTTTCTCAGGAGGTTCTTTCTCGGAATCCATACCTGGTTTGTCTTTAGCTATAGGCTCGGAGGTGTTTGTTTTTTGGCTGGTTTCTCCTTTGGTTGCTGTACTGGCTGTTGCAGCAGACTCTGTGCTGCTGCCTTTGTCCTCACCAGTAGCCACTGATGGTTTTGACTTTTTCTTGAGTGGCTCTTTCTCATTTTTATCATCAACTGTGTTTTTGTTGTTTTGGCCACTCTTAGATTTCTGTTCATCATCGCTGCCGTATTCACTGTCGCTGGAGTCAGACTTGTCGGATTCCTCTGAATCACTGTGCTCTACTCCTTTATACACAGCCTCAGATATTTCATCTATACCTGCGAGATAAAGTAAATGTTTAACCTTCAGGAAAGTAATACAATGGCTGCGCATTCTTTATCAATAATTCTTCCATTTGAAATGTTAAAAAAAAAAGTTGTTTTTTTGTTGGGACAACAGTTTCATTATATTAAGAATTCTAAAAATGCTATTCTAAAAACTATTAGATATTCCAGAAGGTGTAATGAGTTAAGCAAAACTGTATTTTACCTTACAGGGAATATATAGGCATAATTAGTCAAAAATGATTTATGTTTTGTCACAAAACCACGTTGGACTAACAAAACAAAAACGTCGTCTTAAGAAACATAAACAAGAAAATACATAAGGAGAGTTTTAATAGAATGGTTTGTGAATGGCAGCAAAACACTGGAAGCTGTTGCAATTGCGATTGTACGTCAGTTTAAACTGTCAAAATGGCTGATGACGTAACCTTGACAGATTTCCATCTGAACTGACCCAGCTGTGCTTTGCAGCTCTCTATGGTCTTATCCAGGTTGAGTTGGAAACGGCTCCTGATCTGTCTCTTAGGGGAGGTGAGGGAGGGATGAGCCCCCTGCTGCTGTTGTTGCTGGACACTTTCACTCAGCTCCTTCAGGTCCATCTCTGCTTTACTACGATCTGAAAGAGATCACAAGGCTCTCACTAGCTCATTATGAGCATATCTAAAAACATACGGACTGAATTGAGTAATACTGAAGTTTTAAAGGGGTCATATGATGAGATTCAAATTTTTACTTTCTCTTTGGAGTGTCACAAGCTCTTGGTGCATAAAGAAGATCTGTAAAGTTGCAAAGACTAAAGTCTCAAATCCAAAGAGATATTCTTTATAAAAGTTAAGAGTCAGCCACGCCGACCTAAAACAGCTCGTTCTAACACGCCCCCACATGTCTACGTCACTATGTGGGAAGATTTGCATAATGCCGCCCAAATGTTCACACAAAGAAAGAAGGCGTAACTTTTATTCTCGCTGTAGTATTGTTGCCGCCGCCATGTCGTGAAGGCGCTGTGTGATTCGTTGTGAAAGCAAAACTACTTTGTTTGGCCTTCCAAAAGAGGATGGTATCCGCTTTGTCATGCCTAGAGCTGATCCGTGCTTCTGACTTACAGGCTGTAAGTACATTTTTTATATTTAAAGAGTTTTTTTATTTTATATTTTTTATATTTAAAGTGAGTTTTTTGGGCAGTGTAGAGTAGGGCTTGTTGTTTGTCATTTCTCCGATCACAAATGCAGGTTTTATGTTTACACGGCGCGATGCACCGTCATTTTTTTAACCTTAAACACATAAACACATTTCATTACACCAAATACACAAAATGTTCTTTTTAGCAACATCATATGACCCCTTTAAATTTTAATTCATGACATCTATTTTTAAACTACAAGATGTCATGTATAAATCATTTCCAGGAAGACAGAGAAAGGCTTTTTGTGGAATAACAACACCAATGAATTATCCACATTGAGACTTTAATGTCTTATTATGAAGAAGGGTCAATTTTGATTTCATGTTTACTTGCACACAGGACAACATATTGCCTTGTTTCTGTTCACATTGTACACTTATTATGTTATATTTTAAACATTTTTATGCCGTATACCGTTGTCTCCATACATAAATGTATTTTAATTTATTGCCTTCAGTTTAAAGTAGAACAGTAGGCAGGATGTGATATAACATATGCTTTATATATGCTACCGTTCAAAAGTATGGAGTCAGTAAGATTTTTTCCCCTTTTATTCTGCAAGTACGCATTAAACTGATCAAAAGTGACATTAAAGCAAAATATTTCAAATAAATTCTATTGTTTTGAACTTTGTATTTATCAAAGAATCCTGTACAAATATTTATCACTGTATAAGCAGCACAACTGTTTTCAACACTGATAATAATAATAATAACTAATGCTTCCGGAGCAGAAAATCGGCATATTAGAAGATTGGAAGTAATGATGCTGAAAAGTCCAAGCTTTGCCATGACATTCATTCACAATATTTCTGTAAAAGCTGTGCTTTCTATCAAATAAATGCAGCATTTGAAAAATATTACAAATCTTATTGACCCCACACTTTTGGCTATCATCAAATAAAACAATTAATCAAAGAAATAATCAATGGATGAATCAACCGAAGGAAGTTTACCGAGGTTGAGGTTGAGGATGCTGCCGGTAGTGGGGGTCTTCTCCTGTTTAACAGGGGTGCTGGGAGCCGGTGAATGGAAAGGTTTAGGGCTCTCTAAGGTGTTTCCTGTGAGACCTGCTCTAGGAGGGGCAGGCGATGCTGTAATAGCAGAAATAAGCTTTAATCATACATAACGCTGTTTAAATATTATTATGTATTTTTGGTCACACTTTATTTTAAGGTACAATTCTCACTATTAACAAACCATTAACTACAACTTTTGTCTCAATAAACTCCTAATTTGCTGCTTATTAATAGTTAGTTGTTAAGTTTAGGTATTGGATAGGATTAGGGATGTACAAAATGGTCATGTAGAATATGTGCTTTATATGCACTAATAAACAGCCAATATGTTAAAATAGGCATGCTAATAAGCAACTAGTTGATAGTGAGAATTAGTCCCAATACTAAAGTGTTACCGCATGTTTTTTGGCAGGTTGCTTCAGTTTCTACTATATAGCTCTTTTTAATATGTTTGACATGTGAACAGTGCATACGCTACACAAAGCAGCAATGTGTTTTAATGTTCTATATACCAGTGCAGTCCACTGACTCCTCTCCAGTGTTGTTATGTGGCAGAGCCGCTCTCGCATGGCCTTTCTCTGCAGTCTCCTGTTCTCCATCAGATCCCGTATGGGCAGAGGAGTTAGTGCTCATTGGTGAACGAGGCATGTCCGACATCGAGATTCGCCTTCCTCTTCCACTCCCTACGTTTCCACTGGACACCATGCTCTTTCCCATGAGCAACTTAGGAGATGCCGTTACATCAAAGCTGAACTTGATCTTCTCCTGTTTTTCAGGTTTGACGGAGCCCGCGCTAGGGTTAGCGGGATCGAGGAGCATCTGGAACTGATTGTCTGGTGTGTAAGGTGTGCGAAATGGAGCGTAATTGAAGACTCCAAATTTTTTCCGGATGTTCTCTACGTATACTTCCATCTCCTGCATGGCACTGTTGAAGATGCTCTTGGTCTTCTTCACAGAGAAGGGGATCTCTTTGGACATGAGGTAGCAGTTGTTAATAGGAACCCAGGCCCTTTAAATAAAAACGGATAAGTTAAGTTATGCTTGACCCCAACTGTTTTCTATAAATTTTGTGAAGTGTCATGTAAATTTCAGTCTTCAACTACACTGAAAAATCATCGCAATATCATTCACAGCCAATCAAAACATATTAGTTTTAGCTATGAGAAACGGTATTTTGGAGAAATGTAGGGTTGCAACATTTGATATGCAAAAAGAAAAAAAAAATTATTAGTTGGGTCTGTGCACATAGAAGCTCAGTAACATTGTTTTATGTAAACACACACAAAACCAATAAGGCAGCAATGCCAATAAAATAATTAAATTATTCATCTTGATCATGGTACTTGTTCTTATTTAGTTTAAATGAATAATACTTCATTGAAATCCTGCACGTAACACATGTAATAAAACTGTACTGTAACAGGATATTAATTTATGAAGTTTCTTACTTTTATCGAATAAAATATGTATTTTTTGTAATAACGTAGCATTCATATTTAAACCTTTAATTGCTAGCACAGTTACATTCATAGTTACATTCAGAAAAGTAGGGCTGCAAAATCTAATTAAAATTGCAGCAAAAAAAAAATTTAAAATCCATAATGAAAATAATCAATAACAGATTTTATTAGTTGGGTCTGTGCACATAGAAGCTCAGTAACAGTGTTTTATGTCAACACAAATATGTAAAAATTAAATTAAATGTTAATAGAAAAATTTAAATATTAATTTTCATGAAGTATTTGTTCTTATTTAAAAGTTTAAACTTAAACTTAAATTAAACTATTTAAATGTTAATTATTAATACTTCATTGAAATCATGCTTGTAACATGTAATTTAACTGTACTGTAAAAGTAACTGTAATAGGATATTAATTTAAGAAGTTCCTTACGTATATAAAATGATGTATTTTCTGTAAATGTAGCATTCATAATTAAACCTTTAATTGATAGCACAGTTACATTCATACATCTATATAAAATTTTTATATTTATTACATGATAAATATTAATTACATAAATATGATATATATATGTAATATTATTTAATAATTATAATATTTAATACACGTATATAATTCAGAACACTGGACAGAATGTGGAATCACTTTTTTTAATACTATAATAATAAAAAACGTTTTAAAATTAATTTTTATCCAAGTAATCAAAGAAAGTCTCAACCTGTAAATGTGCTGTCAAAATCCTATTATGCAACACTGCTGACTGTCACTTCTGGTAAAAACTCAGATTAACATGGAGCAAATTGATTTATTGCTTGACATTTTGTGAATGGTTAGGAGGACCCAGTTCAGCAGTCCTCACCTGTCATGCTGCCCAAAGAACCGTGCATCCACTTGTCCATCTTTGTCTCGAAGAGCTTTAGCAGGCCAAAATGGGAATCCCTTCAGCTTGGCCCAGACCAGAGGGTGGGGGTTGCTCTGAAAATGTGATGCACACAACAATCGCATGAACAGATGGTTAACTCACACTAGTTACTATGTGACGAAGGAATTTTTTCCATTTTGTTTAGTCTAATACACTCACACATGGTTCACAAAACCAGTTGTCCCTTTTCTGGCATGCAGAGAGATAGCACTCTGGACAGACCTCAATCTCATTCATCTGAAAAGTAATTGTTTTTAAAAAAAACCTGGCACTGAATAAAGTGTTTGCGTATTTTGGCTTATAATTTACAGTGCATACTTCATGTTCACAGATCTTTACAATAACTTTAGCCGTTGCTGTAAGCTTATGGTTGCCTAAGAGAAAAACAGACGCAAAGAGTTTAAACAAAACAAACATTCAGCAGAAACAAATTTGACAATACTGTTGAACAGCAACTGACCTCCATTATAAATGATGCAGTTGTGCAAAATCCACTTCACATCAGCCAGGAAAGCCTCAGTGGAGCCGTACATTTTCTTTTTAATATTCTGAATGAGAACAAAAAGTGAACACACTAATAAAACACTTTTATAAGATGCCAGATATTATACATTCCTAAGGACCCGAGTGTGTCGATTTTTCAGAATCAAATGCTTCACTTTCACCTTTTCTAAAGTGCAGAGATCCATGGGATGAAATATATACTCTGCATAATCAGGATGCTGTTCCAGCAACACCGGCTTCTGAAATGGCTCCGTCTGAAGAAAAGAAAGAAATATTTTTGTATTAAAGTTAAAAATAAAAAAACACATTGTAATACCTGAATCACTGTCACAGTATTTTTTGGCAACCAGTGCTTCCCGTTTCTTATGGTAATTTGAATAGGAGATTGCACACACAGAATGACACTTGTGTTGGCATGCCATTTAAAAAACACGTTTAACCCAACCAAACAAACCAAATTGTGATGTGAAAAGCTCTAGTGTGAAAGCAATCCTAAAGAGCACCACTGACACATTCACAAAGCTTTTCAGGTGGGCAGAATGTGCCCGTGCTTGTTCTATGAGGAAAGGGGCTTAAATGTAAGACTCATTTCATAATGAAGTGTACAATGTTAAAAAAATTGGTAAAGCAATACAATGTCTGATAGTTGCATTGTTTTTGTGCGAGATCTAGGTACAGCTCTCTAATATCATGGACAAAATCATAGATCTGCAAAGTCATGAAACTTACACCAGGCTGCTTCATCTTCTGGAGAGCAAACTTCAGCAGGAAAGACAGCTGATCCAATGTGAGCATCGTCATAGCTTTACTCTGAGTCTCTATGCACTCTGCAACTGTTATTTTCTGTAAACAAAAGCGAGAAATACTTGAAGCTTTATTTTAATGCAAATATTAAAGGGATGTTTCTATGTCATAAAAAGCTGAATTTTCCTCCTTTTTTGATGTCATTCAGATATCATTGGCATGGTATGCCGCCAGTTACAGCTTATGTTTATTATTCAGCAATTACAAATTTCAAATGCAAAAAGTCAATCATAATTTACTTTACATACAGTATAAACTTTATAAAATTACAGAAGCAAAATCAGCAAGTCGGAAAGGGTGGGAAATTGTCAGGTAAATCTGAAGTTTGACTTTTTGGTGAAAGAAACCTTGATTATTATTACTATAAATGGACTTTGAAAAAAAATAATAATAAAAAAGTAAAAACTTGAAAGTAAATATAGCTGATAGATATCACCATACTTCCCCAGTTGATT
This sequence comes from Sinocyclocheilus grahami, assembly GCF_001515645.1. NCBI lineage: Eukaryota > Metazoa > Chordata > Actinopteri > Cypriniformes > Cyprinidae > Sinocyclocheilus > Sinocyclocheilus grahami. Next base: position 1,657,778 of record NW_015505460.1, read on the forward strand.
GATTACTTTAGGAATTGCAAACAATTTTTGTATTACAAGTTTTCTAAAATGTCATGTTTAGAAATATACAAAACTGGCATTATCTAAATAAATATGCAATAACTATCATACATTTACAGAACAGATATTTAAACACAGGATAAAGCCAGATTCAAAATGATTGTTTCATTTTGTTGACATATCAAGGTCAAAGGTTTTTACAAAACTGATTCCTGTATTTTTTTTTCACTTCATAAATCAGAAAATACAGCTAGAAAAAAAACCACAATGTTTAAAAAAAAAAAAAAAAAAAAATATATA
>NW_015505460.1:1658273-1661405 GCF_001515645.1 Sinocyclocheilus grahami
AACAGCCTTAAAGATATGTATTGCATTTGAAATCTAGACACAAATAGAGAAAGTTCATAAAATAAACAACATTTATGCCTGTAGTATCTTGCCCTAAATAAAATATTTACAAATGACTAACAATCTGCATTGTGAAAATGATTTTTTTAGACAAAGTGGAGCCGCATGCGCCAGTACCTCACATTCAGGGCAGAACCAGTCTCCTTCGGGCTCTGCAGCCAGTTTGAGGCACTTAGCGTGGTAGACACGTGGGCAGAGCTCACAGCAGAGCACCTGGCCCTCGCGGTGGCACACCCAGCAGTAGAAGTCATTCCGCCCGTCCTGCGGTACAACATCAACAGGGTCTGTGGTGAGTGCGGGCTGCTTCACATAGTAAAAGGGACCATGTCTTAGTTCTGACTGGAATGCGGGCGAGAGAAACAGAGGGTTGGGGTTTCAAAACATGGGTATTAGAGATAAGACAAAACCAACAGGCACAAAGGTTATCGATCAAGAAGTGGCATGGAAGGACAGAAGAGGGCAAATGTAGACTAATGAGCATTGAATTAATGGCATTCAACTTGTAACATGAAAGTAAATGCATCCTTGTTAGAGAAGAAAACAAGCTTAGGACTAATAATTCATTGCAGCTGCTGTCCCTGGATACACATTTCTGCTTAGCTTGCATGACAGCCACCTGCCTTGCGTTTGTTTGGCTGGGCTCATTATATTAAGGCATGGACCTTAGGTTGTTTGCGAAAATTCATTTCACTGTCAAAAGATGACACTTTTATAGAAGGTAAAATGTTTTGTTTGGATCCTCTGCAAAAACAGTAGTGGTCAGCTCGAGGATTTATCAATAACCTATACCAGGGCTTGACAATAAGGATGGTCTGTTCGCATATGGTTGCTGTTAAGCAAATGCTCATGGTGTGAGGCACTGAAACAGTAGATGTGATGATGCTTAAAGGGATAGTTCACCCAAAAATGAAAATTACCCCATGATTTACTCACCCTCAAGCTATCCTAGGTGTATATGACATTCTTCTTTCAGACGAATACAATTGGAGTTATGTTAAATAATGTCCAGGATAATCCATGCTTTATAATGGGAGTGGATGGTAGCCCAAAATTTGAAGTCCAAAAAATTGCACCCATCCATTATAAAAGAAGTCCACACGGCTCCGGGGGGGTTAATAATGGCCTTCTGAAGCGACACATGTGTATAAGAAAAATATCCATATTTACAATTTTATAAACCTTAATCTCTAGCTTCCGCTAACTGTAGAACGCTCATTCACGAGAGAGTGGCGTCCAGCGGAAGACGTAGGACGTAGTTGTAGTATAAGATCCGGTGAGAATAGCATGTCTCACGAGAAACAAGTTTTGTTTACAGAAAAGGAAAACCAGTGTCCTCTTGACTTATATCGAAATCCTCCGACATTTTTCTTTACAAATCCTCATTTTGTGCTACTAATTCGTGAACGGTGTTTTGTTTCGCTCTCTCTTCTGCACTTCCACGTTCGTCACTTCCGTGTTAGTCACCGCGTTTGCCTACATCCTGTGTCTTCTGCTGGACGCCACTCTCTCGTGAACGAGCGAGCTAGAGATTAAGGTTTATCAAATTGTAAATGTAGCGTCTGCGTAGGATCATGCTGGAGTGTTGGACTGTTTATGGCTTAAAAGACCCTTTTAGCCTTTTGACATTTGCATATAAATTACAGTTCTGGTCAGAGATGTTACTTGTATAGGGGTTGTAAATTGCCAAATGGTTCTTCGCCGTCAAAAAGATTAGAACCAGCCCCCACGAGAATCCTGGAATCTGAGTTCAAAAACATTCCACAAAGAGCTGTGAATGGCCAAACGAACACGCACACACCCAAACTAACACACACACACACACACATACAGACATTTCTTTATTTTAGACTATAATTAATCAGTTATAATTGTATCTGGTATATGCATGTGGTGTGCACATTCCCCTTGTTAGATTAGATGAGTTACCACTCGTTATTTGTATTAGTTAAAGCCATAAAACACTTATATTCAGGTGTATGTGTGTATCTTTGGTTTAATCTATTCCAGATTATTGTTTCTTGGTATCAATGTCACCCGTTCTTCATTTCTCGGACAATGACGTACAGTATGTGATTGTGAAACGCATCATATGACTCGCACGATATTTTGGGTTAAAACTACGGATGTTCCAGACCGGCCATAAAGCATGCAAATGAGCCATAAAACAAGAGACAAAGACGATTCTCCCGCTCAAAATCCATGTCTCTCATTGGTCAGAACACACAGAATAGGAACTCTCAAAAACGATTAGCCCAAAATAACTTGCGCTCAAAAAACTTCTTCTTCGTTTGAGACAACACCTTTCAGGACTCTCAAGACAAATGCTCATGGTGTGAGGCACTGAAACAGTAGATGTGATGATGCTTAAAGGGATAGTTCACCCAAAAATGAAAATTACCCCATGATTTACTCACCCTCAAGCTATCCTAGGTGTATATGACATTCTTCTTTCAGACGAATACAATTGGAGTTATGTTAAATAATGTCCAGGATAATCCATGCTTTATAATGGGAGTGGATGGTAGCCCAAAATTTGAAGTCCAAAAAATTGCACCCATCCATTATAAAAGAAGTCCACACGGCTCCGGGGGGGTTAATAATGGCCTTCTGAAGCGACACATGTGTATAAGAAAAATATCCATATTTACAATTTTATAAACCTTAATCTCTAGCTTCCGCTAACTGTAGAACGCTCATTCACGAGAGAGTGGCGTCCAGCGGAAGACGTAGGACGTAGTTGTAGTATAAGATCCGGTGAGAATAGCATGTCTCACGAGAAACAAGTTTTGTTTACAGAAAAGGAAAACCAGTGTCCTCTTGACTTATATCGAAATCCTCCGACATTTTTCTTTACAAATCCTCATTTTGTGCTACTAATTCGTGAACGGTGTTTTGTTTCGCTCTCTCTTCTGCACTTCCACGTTCGTCACTTCCGTGTTAGTCACCGCGTTTGCCTACATCCTGTGTCTTCTGCTGGACGCCACTCTCTCGTGAACGAGCGAGCTAGAGATTAAGGTTTATCAAATTGTAAATGTAGCGTCTGCGTAGGATCATGCTGGAGTGTTGGACTGT
>NW_015505460.1:1662989-1663721 GCF_001515645.1 Sinocyclocheilus grahami
ATAATTGCAGCTGTTAACGCTGTAAAGTCTTGCATTGGCCTTTTCATGCCGTCCCTCTCTCTCTCTCTCCGCCTCTCTCTCTTCACCAGTGAGCAAGCATGTCTCGATCATCCAGCCCTGATGCCGACTGGGATCGACTAGAGTCCTGGCTGAGTGCCATAACTGGTACACACCTGTCTGAAGCAGCCGGCGGCCTGCAGCACCTGAGCCGGGAACAGCTCGATGACAACCTGAGCGCCCTGATGTCACACGATCCGACACAGGACTACAACCACAAAGATCGCCCACAACCTCCTCGCTCAGGCAAAGCTGGGGGAAGCAAGCATCTCCCGCATGGAACAGGAAGCAGCAGCGCTGAAGCTCCAGGCTGAGGAGGCTCAGAGAAACCTGGTGCTTGCTCAAAGTCAACTGGACCAGCTAACGTCGGAGACTCAGCACCAGCACAGGACGGCGGATGAAAAGGACCCAGAGCTGCAGGAGGAAGTAGAGAGACTCCAGAAAGCTTTAACTGATCTCCGTGTAGACACAACACGCCGAGAGCAGTGGGAGAAAGACACCAGAGAGGAACTAAGTGAAAAACTTCAGCGAGCCGAGGCTCTCCTGATGAGAGCAGAGACTGAACTCAAAGAGAGAAATGCTAGGGCCAAGGCCAGTGAAGGCCACCTGCAAATTTCCCGGCCTGGTTGAAGTGCCCTGGCCCAACAAAGAGACTATTTAAAAGACGAACTTGAT
>NW_015505460.1:1665047-1665850 GCF_001515645.1 Sinocyclocheilus grahami
CCTTGGGTGGGCGCACCCACTCCCCCTTGTGGGCATTCTCTGCTATGTCGACTTGGTACTCTAATTAGTTTTGATTCCAATTTTGGAAATCAATTTCACATTAGAAAATGAGTTGAGGCTGGAGGCCCTATTGGACACTGGAGCTGACCTCACTTTAATGTCAAGCCAACTTTTTGACAGACTTCAAAGTGAAGCCAGGAGACAGAATCGAACTCTTAAGTATCAGAAATGTGTGCTGAATGTGCAATCCTACAGCCAAAATGAGGTTCAACTTGAACAGGTAGCTCCAATTCACCTGACCATCGGCCCTATGAACTTTGTGCACCCTGTGTACATTTCTCCATTTGACACATATCCTCTCCTCATTGGCAAAGACCTGCTAGATCGCTTTGAACCATTGCTAGATTTTAAACAACTGAAAATCTGGGCTCAAGTGCGAGAACCTCTGCCTCCGCAGTCACCAAGTCCACCCCAGACAGACTGTCAGGTCACAAAGGTCGCGGGAAATCTCGCCGCCAGCCGCGGGAACGTCTCGTCCCAAGAGCAAAGTTCAAGGTCGCTGCTCTGTACTTTCCAGTTAGCCAAAGACTCTGACACATACGGACCCCACGTTAAGGGGGGCTTACAACTGAATGATGTCACAACAACAGACCCCATACTAGCACTGTGGGCAGACAATTCAGCCATCAGCCTCTCACAGTTCAATGCTCTCAAACAGCACACAACGAACTTTCATTTTGCTAACAAGCGCACACGATTCCATCAGCTATGGTGACTGCCAAGGGCACCTGTGCCTTGAACTT
>NW_015505460.1:1667236-1667686 GCF_001515645.1 Sinocyclocheilus grahami
ATGCCAACTCACCAGCCGAATTTAACATATTCCTCAACAAAGCATTCCCAGATGCCAGGGTTAGAGGGAACTTAATCCATGTTGACGACCTTCTGATGAAACACACAAAGGTTACCGATCACCTGAAAGAAATTGACCACGTCCTGCACCAACTGACCGCCGCCGGTGCCAAGATTGCCCTCCACAAAGGACAATGGTGCAAAACCAAGGTCAATTACGTGGGCATACTCATCGGACCACGAGGTATTGAGCCACAAACCAGCCACATCCAGGCCATTCAGAACATTCTCCAGCCACTGCCTCATCCACAGAAGGAGTTCTACTTGGACGCTGGATTCTCCAGCCACTGCCTCAGCGCTGGTATATACCAACGGCATGACCAAGACAAAAGAGTGATCGCGTATAACAGCAAGACTCTTCTTCCCCCAGAGTGCAAATACTCAGACTGTG
>NW_015505460.1:1669242-1669723 GCF_001515645.1 Sinocyclocheilus grahami
CGGACGAATCGGACGGTGGTCAGCATGCTAAGAAAATATGTGTCTACTAACCAAAAGGACTGGGATGTGCCTCCCTTCGAACTAATGACAGGCCGGCAAATGACATTGCCCTTGCACTTGCTGTACCAGCCAGGAGACTCCAACCTTGTCACCGCCTACACCACTCATCAATACCTTGATGAACTACACCGGCATTTGAGAACCACGTTTGCTTTTGCCCAACAACAACTCCAGAAGAGCGCAGAAGGCCAGAAAGCATATTACGACCGGAAGGCGTCACACAAAGAACTGGATGTGGGCGACAGGGTCTGGTACTACAGCTACGCACAGCCTCCTCAGATAACCTCTCATCGGCTATCAAAGAAGTTTCTGCCGCACTGGACAGGACCGCATGAGATTATGGACAAACTCTCCCCTGTCGCATATCGGATCAAGCCAGAAAGAACCGGTTTTCAAATGGGTCCATCGTAACCAGGTCAAG
>NW_015505460.1:1670510-1673695 GCF_001515645.1 Sinocyclocheilus grahami
GTCACCACACTGATGTCTGACATGCTCCGTGAGGTGAGCTCCTCCGTTGACAGCTTAGCCATGGGTAGAATTCCTCCGTATCTGGTGCCCCTGAGCCTAGTACAAACAGTGTTATCCTCTGTAACTACCCGTCCAGCTGACCCTCTTCAAGCCCACCTTGCCTACTCCCTGGGAGGGTCCATCCTGCTACATGTTGACCCCGAGCAGAGCGAGATGGCGTTCCTTCTGAATCTACCCATCATTGAATCCGACAACATTTACAGACTCAAAGACATCGTCAATGTTGGATTTTGGCAGGGAAACACTCACATCAGAATACACACACCAGATATGGTAGCCTACCACAACAATAACCCACAGTTTTACTTGGCCCTAAACCTGCGCATGTGTACCCTGACCAAAGACATTCATTATCTCTGCCCCAGCAAGCCCTTCCTACGAGACAACACTAAAGGAATCTGCGGGTTACAACCCATGCAAAGAGAGACACCCTGCCCCGCTGAGGCCAAGCCTCGCTCACAAGTCACAAAAACACAAGCAGAGATTGTGGCAAATCGGTGGCTCGTCAACACGCCCACCCGTACCGCCACACTGACCTATGACCAGCACGACACCGCCACCCGTGTCAGCCTGCCCAACCAGAGTATGTGGATTCAAGTGCCCAAAGGTGCCATCCTCCACCTCGGTGACCTGGCGCTGTACCACCTTCCAAGTGAAGAGTACCAATCCGAGGTAGAAATACCAGCCTTCTTCAGGGACCACAATCCCACCCTGGAACCTGAATTGGAACTGAGCATTGAGAAAGGGGGGGCCCAGATGATTGTCATCACCCCAATCGACACAGCCCTCCAAGCACTGTCCCGGATGCCTGTCCAGAACACCTTTCCCGTCGCTCGATCCTGGACCTCTGCCGACACGGCACTTTGCCTTGCCACAGCAATCGGGTACACCCTAACACTCGGTCTTGCTTTTGTCCTGTTTAACAGAGTCAACGGGGTGCAAAGGTCCATGAACAGGTGCACAGCTGCCCTTCCTCGAACCTTCAAACAGAGCCACCGGAAGAGAGGGACCCAGGCAGAGACAATGCTGAACCTGACCAAGGTTAACACCCCCACTGAGGATGCGAAGGCCGAGGAAAATTAGGATCCACCTGCTATCTGACAATCCTGATTCACCTGCCATCTGACAATCCTGATCCACCTGCCATCTGTCAATCCTGATCCACCTGCCATCTAGCTATTATGATCCACCTGCTACCCGATCATCATGATCCACCTGCTGTCCGACCATCATGAAAACTGTTGTCTGACAAAGTGTGCAGGTGAACTTCGTCAGCCAAAAGGGGGGCTGTAGCGTCTGCGTAGGATCATGCTGGAGTGTTGGACTGTTTATGGCTTAAAAGACCCTTTTAGCCTTTTGACATTTGCATATAAATTACAGTTCTGGTCAGAAACTTTACGTTCGTATAGGGGTGTAAATTGCCAAATGGTTCTTCGCCGTCAAAAAGATTAGAACCAGCCCCCACGAGAATCCTGGAATCTGAGTTCAAAAACATTCCACAAAGAGCTGTGAATGGCCAAACGAACACGCACACACCCAAACTAACACACACACACACATACAGACATTTCTTTATTTTAGACTATAATTAATCAGTTATAATTGTATCTGGTATATGCATGTGGTGTGTACATTCCCTTGTTAGATTAGATGAGTTACCACTCGTTATTTGTATTAGTTAAAGCCATAAAACACTTATATTCAGGTGTATGTGTGTATCTTTGGTTTAATCTATTCCAGATTATTGTTTCTTGGTATCAATGTCACCCGTTCTTCATTTCTCGGACAATGACGTACAGTATGTGATTGTGAAACGCATCATATGACTCGCACGATATTTTGGGTTAAAACTACGGATGTTCCAGACCGGCCATAAAGCATGCAAATGAGCCATAAAACAAGAGACAAAGACGATTCTCCCGCTCAAAATCCATGTCTCTCATTGGTCAGAACACACAGAATAGGAACTCTCAAAAACGATTAGCCCAAAATAACTTAGGCTCAGAAAACTTCTTCTTCGTTTGAGACAACACCTTTCAGGACTCTCAAGACCTTCCTCTTGAGTTTTATTTTCCCTGGTGGGATACACGTCATGCACAACACGCTCGACAGAGAGGTATGCAAACAGTAATTCATTTAGCTTCAGCCACTCAGTAGACAGAATAATTTCAAATTTTGTTTTGTAGTTAATTTCAGACTTTTTTTATTTAAATCAAATTTATTCTTGATTAAAGATTGAAAATGTCCCATTTCCTGACATTCTAAACATTGATTTCTTCTACGTTTATTGATAATTTTGTCACAGACTTGACTTCATTCATTCATTTATTGCTGCACTGCAAGCATTTATTTTCCATCAGGAAATGCAAATTAAGTTTTTACAGAAACATAATTGATTTTGCATGGTTAAGTTTTCATTTTTCTGGTTAAGTGTTTATAAGATCACACTTTATTTTAAGGTGCAATTCTCACTATTAACTAAGACTTTTATTTCAACAACCCCCTAATCTGCTGCTTATTAATAGTTAGCAAGGTAGATGTTAAGTTTAGGTATGGCATAGGATTCATGCAGAATAATGCATTAATATGTGCTATATAAGTACTAATAAACAGCCAATATGCTAGTATGCATGCTAGTTAATAGTGAGAACTTGTCCCCAAAACTCAAGTGTGTAAGATCTCTGTCTTCGAACGGACCCACTTACACTATTGAGTTACACATGAAACAATCACATTCCATTGAGACAAACTGGGGAGCACCCTATGCAGCCATCTGCGGTCGTAAAACTCATGCAGGGTCAGTGAAGTGTCTCAGCAGTTCCTGTACCATCTAGCTTATCGTCTCAAGAGACTCAAATAAAAACAGTGCTTAAACCCTAACTCACCAGGGGAGGAGAAACTCCCCCTGTCTGAAAACCCCTCGAGGGTCAGAGGTGCAGTGTAACTGACTGGCTTCAGCATATATAACTATCTAAGAGACAACAGAACAAAGAACCTGGTATCTGGAAAAGTTCCAGCACAAGACACTCCTGGACCCCATGACCGTTTGACACGTAAATTGCTAAATCCGATAAACAGAAAGCGACAGATTAAGAGCTCCATGTCCAGCGAGAAGGATGGCAGAC
>NW_015505460.1:1673705-1680763 GCF_001515645.1 Sinocyclocheilus grahami
CTACACTCGCGACATGGGCATGACCTCAGGACACCTCCCCTTTTCTCCCTGCATTCCAAAAAAAGGGACATGAAACTTACAACAGACAATTTCAACAGATAATCATTTATGTGCATAACAGGGCAACCAGATTCACAAATAATATGTTGTATGTCTTATATATGCTTGACGTGTTTCATGTAATCGGTGCAACTTTAATCAGTGTTTTATTACCCTTTTTAGGAAATAAGGTTATTAAAATGTGTGTAATATGTGAAGTTTAATCTTGAACGAATGGGCACGACAAATGCAGAATGTTGAAATGAAGTAAATTTTAATAGTATGTACAATACTTGCATTTAAGAAACTTTATAGAAGTATTAACACAACTTTTATAGATGGTGTCCTCATGTGATAAAGTGAAGCTTCATGTTAAGGTATGCATGCCCCGTCTTGCATCAAGTCGATTGGAAGAGCGAGCCATGGGACGGACTTGTGCCGCAGGTCAAAACCCCGCTGCAACACAGATTCAAGTGCTTCTTGCTGCTTAATCTCTCGAGTGAAGGCTTTTCGCCGCTTGCTCTCCCGAACGCAGGCTCTTCGCCATTTGCTCTCCCGAGCAAGGTCTTATCGCCGTGTGGAGAGCACTCTAACTTGTGCTCACAAGCTGAACCATCAGGCGATCGACCATCTAGAACTCAACTACTCCGTTGAAGCTTCGTAACTCTGCAGAACGTAAAGTCTTGCTAAAGCAGACTCTCTCAGAAGAACTTGAGGCTCCTCCGCAACCCGGCAACCAACCAATCACCGCCGAGGACATTCCCAGAAACGACGTCAGCCAAACGTCATCTCAGCAACCAATCAGAAGCTCCGGAATTCCCTCCGGCTACGAGGAAACCCCGTTGCAGCTGCCAGCACAAACGCAAGTACAAACAAGGTCTTCTATCTGCTGGAATAGGTGCTGAACCATTTAAGCAGTAAACGTAAGACAAACCTCTGCTTTGTGATTCTCTCAGGTTGAATTTAAAACCACTCGTGAAAATGAGTTAGAACTTTGGGAACTTCATTCAAACTCTGGAACTTTCATTATTCAGAACTATGTGTGTGTGTGTATGTCTTAGCTTAGGTCAATGTAATCTAGAATAGCCAATAAATTATTGTTTCATTTATAAAGAATTATTGTCTTGTGTCGTGACATTTTAAAGTTAAAACTCTGCCTAGATCCTTGTTACCTTGCTCAAAATTTAATAAGATTACCATTTTGTTTGTGTCGTTGGCCACGAAGTAATATGAACAGAATCGGTAATGTACACGGACGTTAACGTCTCGCTGGACAACCGTTGATAAAGTGTAAACTATCAAATTTGAAATCAGTTCTAATCAGGTTGACTCAGAATTTTCAGATTCGAGTCCTCTCAAAACCTGAATTAATTAATAACAATTAATTCCCTAAGAAAAGTAATCTGACATTAAAAGTGTTACCAATCCGAATTGTATTGCACGTTTACTTCCACATGCGACTGATGTTTGTGCTTTTCTCATCACAGAAACAAGAAACATACACATTGATTATTAAAGGGACCGATCTGCATGGAAATCTGAACGGAAAAACAGGAACAGGAACTGCTGTCATCAAGATTCATGACGTCAATGACAACATTCCTACTTTGGAGAAAAATTTTGTACGATTACATTTTTTTTAGTATTACCACACCAGCATGTACCAAATTACTTTACACATCTTTAGTTTATTATGAGTTGTTGGGAATATTTGTATGCACATACTTGTAAAGCACATGCATTATTATTTGAAATTACACATTTAATTGATAGGAAATATTTTGTCATATGTGACCCTGGAGCACAAAAGCAGTCTTATGTCGCTGGGGTATATTTGTAACAATAGCCAACAATACATTGTATGGGTCAAAATTATCCATTTTTCTTTTATGCCAAAAATCATTAGGATATTAAGTAAATATCATGTTCCATGAAGATATTTTTTTAATTTCCTACCGTAAATATATCAAAACTTCATTTTTGATTAGTAATATGCTTTGCTAAGAACTTCATCTGGACAACTTTAAAGATGATTTTTTCAATATTTCGATTTTTTGCACCCGCAGATTCCAGATTTTCAAATAGTTGTATCTCGGCCAAATATTGTACTATTCTAACAAACCATACATCAATGGAAAGCTTGTTTATACAGCTTTCAGATGATGCATAAATCTCAATTTTGAAAAATTTACCCTTAAGACTGGTTTTATGGTCCAGGGTCACATATCAGAAAATAGTCAGTTAAGTTAGCTGTTCATGAAAGTGCATCTGGTTAATATATGTGAAATCACTATGGTTTTTAGTATGAGTGCCGTGTGGAAGAAAACACTAGAAATGTGGAAGTGGTGAGGATTCAAGCGATCGACGCGGATCTGATCTACACTGAAAACTGGCTGGCCGTCTTCACAATCGTGTCGGGAAACGAAGCTGGTTATTTCTCCATAATCACAGATAACAAGACCAACGAAGGCATCCTGATTCTCCATAAGGTAGACTGATCAGTCTGTCATTTTTCTCTTTTGCCTTTACAAACAGTGCTTTGTTTTTCTTTGCACACCAGCTGTCAAGATGAATATAGTTTTAACTGCACCGTCCTTCAACAGCGTCTCTGCAAAACCTGCATTACATTCTGACAGATTAAACAAACAATCTGCATTGAGATGTGCTGTCAAGTCATCTTTATTTTCATAGAGATTTATACAGTACAGATTGTGCCAAAGCAGCTTCACAGAGAAACACAGGAAAATAGCAGAATCAAATATGGAAACTCAACTATGGAGACAGTTCTGTAAAGCAGATCTAAAATAAAACGGTGTCAATATTGATCTAAATTCAGCTCAGTGTTGGTTCAGTTCAGATCAGAAACAGTGTGGAGTTCATCAAATTGAAACAAGTTCAGTTCAGCTCTAAGCAGCTTTGTGAAAGGCAACAATGGTGTTCTTTATTCAGCTTGAATCAGTTCAAGATAAAAGAGTTACAGTTTTATTATTGGATGTAAAGAGAATTTTTGAATTTTATTATTGCATGTTTGTAGAGGAGACTACTGTGTTGTACATATCTTTCGATTTAATATCTGATGTATTGTCTCCCACGCACACCTGAACCCATTTATCAGAATCAGAATCAGAAAGAGCTTTATTGCCAAGTATGTTTGCACATACAAGGAATTTGTTATAGTGTCACAAGCTTCCAGTACACGGAGACAACAACAACACACAGATAATAAAAATGAGATGTGAATAAAATACACATGCATAAATATAAACCACAAAACAAGAATAAATTGTATGTACAGGTGTGCTATAGATGGAATAGGAATAGAATAAAATAATAAGTTGTAGGAATGTACTAGGGTTTAGGGTTATAAATATGTATAAGGTTATTGCACATACTGTACTTTAATTGCACAATGGGAGAACATTAACTGTTCATGAGGTAGATTGCCTGGGGAAAGAAACTGTTCTTGTGCCTGGCTGTCCTGGTATTCGGTGCTCTGTAACGCCGACCAGATGGCAAAAGTTCAAAGAGGAGATGGCTTGGATGTGATGGATCCAGAGTGATTTTCTGAGCCCTTTACCTCACTCTGGATGTATACAGTTCTTGGAGGGTAGGCAGGGGGGCACCAATAATCCTTTCAGCATTCCGAACCGTTCTCTTTAGTCTTCTGGTGTCTGATTTTGTGGCTGAACCAAACCAGACAGTTATTGAAGTGCACAGAACAGACTCGATGATGGCTGAGTAGAACTGTTTCAGCAGCTGTCATTACAGTGCTATCCATGATGGTGAGTGGGAGGGGGGGTTCCTCCTGAAGTCCACGATCATCTCCACAGTTTTGAGGGTGTTCAGCTCCAAGTTGTTAAGACTGCACCGGACAGCCAGCTCTTTAACCTCCTGTCTGGAAGCGGACTCGTCTCCATCCTTGATGAGACAGATGACTGTAGTGTCATCTGCATACTTCAGGAGCTTGACAGAGGGGTCAAGAAATTAATACTTCTGTTCAGCAAAGATGACAATAAAGACATTCATAATGTTACAAAAGATTTCTTTCAAATAAATGCCCTTGTTTGGAACTTTCTATTTATCAAATAATCCTAAAAAAAGTGGATCATGGTTTCCCAAAAATGCAGCATAACTGTTTTTTAATGTTACGTGAGCACTCACTAAGTCAGCATAATAGAATGAAATATCTGAAGGATCATGTGACACTGAAGACTGGAATGTGATGGCTGCTGAAAATTCAGCTTTGCATCACAGGAATAAATTGCAATATAAAATACATTAATATACGGTATATCACAATATTATAAGTTTTACTGTATTTTCATCAGATAAATGCAGCCTTGAGAGACTTGTTTTCAAAACATCTTTACCAACCCCAAACCTTTGAACTGTAGTGTATATTATTAAACAAGTAATCAATTGTATTTTATTACAATGTAAAAAAACGTCTCAGGTTACTTATGTAACCATGGTTCCCTGAGTAGGGAACGAGACACTGCGTCCTCTAGGGGTCGCTATGGGGAACGCCTCGTCGTGACCCGTGTCTGAAGCATACATTGAAAAAACACCAACTCGTTGGCCGGCGACAGCCATGACGTCACTACCGGTGCGACTACAGTATAAATCGGTGCCGGGAGCTACACATCATTCACTTCTTCGTCTGAAGCTTGCGTCCGCAGCATGCCAAGAAACCTAGAGGACCCAAATGGCGTCATTCAGCCAGGTTTCCGTGAAACACAGCGCAGCAGAGTGTGAAAAATCCTTATTTGTCCGGGAGAGTAGAAGAAGTTCGTCCATTTTGTTGGGTAGAGAGCAGAGGTTCGCCATATGGATGCTCGGCAACGGCGTTCTGAATCCGTGCTTCCTGAGCTTCACGAGCGCGCCAGCTCCCTTCCCTCATCTGCGCATCCTGAAATCCTGATAATTTACAAATAAGATGCAAATAAGATTGTTAATAGCAGACTGAAATGGTCAGGGATGTTGTTGAAAATCAACTGTTTTCTAACATTAGATAATACCTGCATTGTTAGCTCTGTTAGCACTGCCTTTTCCTCAGTGGCAGTTACTTGCGCTTGTGCAAGACTTGAAATATGCTTATGGGCCTTGTGGAGAAACTTGTGGAGGAACCTGCTGTGGTTCTCCATGCATATTGTGGACAGGGTGAACTTGCTCATTCTGTCGTGTGGTGTTGCTCTCCTGATCTGGGATATCTAATGCTTCTGTGCTGGCTGCTCTGGAATTCACAGCCGTCCTTATCACAGCTGTGTACCAGGCACTGAAAGATCTGTACGAGTGTTTATCCAAGCAAACGCCACCCTGAGGCTACACTTAATATTTTCTCTGTTTTGTTGTTGTTGTTTTGAAGGAAACAGCATCATTCTCACAGAAGTCAAATATACTGGCAGCAATTAGTGCAAGTTTTTATTGACATTTTCAATCTCTGTTGTACCCACATTTTAAAACTGTTCCACAGCAACAACAACAATAAAAACATACTTAAACCTCATAATGCATTCAAAAGAATGATCATCATTGATGTATGTAATAATACATCAATAATGATGTATTCATTCATTAACATGTATTATTTCTGCATTCCGGGTCCGTTTGGACCCAGAGAATCATTATTTTATAAAACAGTAACAACTTAATATTTTTCAACTACAACCATACTGTATCTGATCAGCAACTTCTGAGTGAAGTATGAGTGAATGTGAAAAAAATGAAAAGTTTTAAATGTTGCACATAAACCAAACCAAAATATATAAATAAAAAATGAATAGATAGGTGATAGATAGATATTGAATATCGATCGATCGATAGATAGATATTTGAATAAATCATTGTATAACATTTATAGGAACATATAATCTGAAAATTACCAGTATTAACCCCATTGGAATGAATGGATTTTAATTAAATTAATTTGAATTTATAAGTCACGATTGCTCAAAAACAGTCCAAATATATGAATCCTATATATTTATTTCTAACAAAACAACGTCAAAACGTCATCAATATTAAAGTTTTCAAACTAAATAAATTGTTGCATAAACTTTCACTTTCAGATGATAAAAGTGATCAGTTTTTCATTCTGCAGTGGTTTGTCAATAGACATACAAAATTCATGGGCGGGTAAATTTCTGAGGGTGATTTACTGCCCCCTAGCAACAATAATTGCAGGCATTTCAAGCGCAAAATAGTTTAAGACATGCTTTTTTGGGGCGTTATATAATGGCGCAAATACCAGTGATTTCACGAGTACAAACGTCAGTTAAAGGGTTAGTGCACCCAAAAAGGAAAATTAGCCCATAAATTACTCGCCCTCAAGTCATCCTAGGTGTATATGACTTTCTTCTTTCAGACGAATCCAGTCGGAGTTATATTAAAAATGGTCTTTGATCTATCAAGGTGTTTAATGCCACTCAGCAGGTGTTGCATGCATCAGTCCAAAAGAAGTGAAATAAAAATCGCCCATCCATAAAAAAAGTCTCTCACATGGCTCCGGGGGGTGAACAAAGTCCTCCTGTAGCGAATCGATGTGTTTTTGTAAGAAAAATATCCATATTCAAAACGTAATAATCACTTTAATGTAGCTTGCGCCAACAGTTGTACACTGGAAGCAGTTCCGGGCGGATGACGTATGAGGTCAGCTTTGCGCATGCGCCGCTCAGAAGTGATGAATGCAGAAGCGCAGCGGAGAGATCAAAACAAAACAACGGTCACTAATTAGAAGTACAAAACGAGGATTTGTAAAGAAGAATGTCAGAGGATTTTGATATAAGCCAAGAGGAGACTGTTTTTTCTTTGCTAAAGTAAGGAAACTTTGCTTACTTTGCTCCTATTAACATACGTTGGTTTTCACGAGACTCACCGGTGTCCTGACATTTTATCCTACCTGTCAGATTGTCCTACCTGGGTTTACTGCGCATGCGCACATCAATATTGCGTCCTTTTTCTCATGCTGAACAACAATATTTTAATCTATCTGCATTACTGTAAGGGTAGGTTTAGGGTTG
>NW_015505460.1:1681348-1693985 GCF_001515645.1 Sinocyclocheilus grahami
CTCACCCTCAAGTCATCCTAGGTGTATATGACTTTCTTCTTTCAGACGAATCCAGTCGGAGTTATATTAAAAATGGTCTTTGATCTATCAAGGTGTTTAATGCCACTCAGCAGGTGTTGCATGCATCAGTCCAAAAGAAGTGAAATAAAAATCGCCCATCCATAAAAAAAGTCTCTCACATGGCTCCGGGGGGTGAACAAAGTCCTCCTGTAGCGAATCGATGTGTTTTTGTAAGAAAAATATCCATATTCAAAACGTAATAATCACTTTAATGTAGCTTGCGCCAACAGTTGTACACTGGAAGCAGTTCCGGGCGGATGACGTATGAGGTCAGCTTTGCGCATGCGCCGCTCAGAAGTGATGAATGCAGAAGCGCAGCGGAGAGATCAAAACAAAACAACGGTCACTAATTAGAAGTACAAAACGAGGATTTGTAAAGAAGAATGTCAGAGGATTTTGATATAAGCCAAGAGGAGACTGTTTTTTCTTTGCTAAAGTAAGGAAACTTTGCTTACTTTGCTCCTATTAACATACGTTGGTTTTCACGAGACTCACCGGTGTCCTGACATTTTATCCTACCTGTCAGATTGTCCTACCTGGGTTTACTGCGCATGCGCACATCAATATTGCGTCCTTTTTCTCATGCTGAACAACAATATTTTAATCTATCTGCATTACTGTAAGGGTAGGTTTAGGGTTGGGGTAGGTATAGACTTTAATAAAACACAATCTAATAGGTAGAATTTTTTTTTATTGTTGGTTTCCTGTAGCCGTATCCCTTCTAGCTACAACCATGAATATAATAATTACCGTATTTGCATTACTGTAAGGGTAGGTTTAGGGTTGTGGTATGTCTAGACATTAATAAACCATAATTTTACAGGTAGCATTTTTTGTTGTCGAATTGCACTATCCACTGTTTTAATGGGAGGTAGCAAAATCTGACAGGGTAGCACAAATCGACAGAACACCGGCAACAGCTTGAAAGATCAAAGATGATTTTTAATATAACTCCGACTGGATTCGTCTGAAAGAAGAAAGTCATACACAGGGATGACTAGGATGACTTGAGGGTGAGTAATTTATGGGCTAATTTTCCTTTTTGGGTGAACTAACCCTTTAATTATCTTTGTGTGATTCACTTTAATACTCTCCCCCCATAAATTGGCGCAAGCTGTTAGTAAATCTGACCCTAAACGTGTTGCATTTTTACTATTATTGTATCACAATTAATTGATTGAAACTGTAATCATAATCGTGGTTCACTGTATAGTTTTATTATTTCAGAAGCAAGCATGTTACCCAATCAATGCAGTGGGCATTTTATTTGAGGATTAAAAGAAACACGCCCCTTTAAATAGTGTTCAAAACAAAGATACAAAAACAGGGTAGGAAATGACCCTTTATTTCTAAATGATTACTACTTTTGATGTAAAATTCTTTATAAGTGGACCTTCAGGAACAGGAATAAATGTGTGTGTGTGTGTGTGTTTGATACTTCAAATGTCCAGCAGGAAGTCTCCTACATTCCTGCATCCCCCGTTTCCTGCTTTTCACCCTTTGTTTGCTTTTACAGGAGCTGGACTACGAAGAGCTGAAGGAAATCAAGCTGCAGGTGTCTGTTGCTAACAAGGCACAGTATCACTCTTCAGTAGTCATAACAGAGAGCAAGACATACAGCATCCATGTCAGTGTGGTCAACCAGCCTGAGGGCCCTCGCTTCAAACCCGCTGTCAAAGTCATCACCATCTCTGAAGAAAGCACCAGCACTATTTTACATAAAGTCATTACCAATTACGCAGCAATAGACAGCGATACGCTACTAATTGCTAATAACGTGAGGTGAGACTACAGAAATTCTACAAACATACTAAAGGATGTGGTTTTGTTCAGCTGTTGAAATAAAACTATTCATTTATTTAATTTTAGGTATGCAAAAGGACGAGATGTTGACAACTGGTTGATTATAGATGAGAGGACGGCTGATATAAGACTAAATAAAATACCAGATTATGAGTCCAAGTTTCTGACCAATGGCACATATTGCGCTCAGATAATATGCATCACTAATGGTAAGTGAGCCTGTGGTGATAGGCTATTACATTTTATGATATGCAGTGCTGGGTAGTAACTGAGTACATATAATCTGGATTTTGGAATCTGATTACATAATCCAAATGATATGTACTCACTACATATGTGTAATCCAGATTATGTTATTTACTACAGTTTTCATCATGTAATTTGTAATCAGTAACAGACTTAATCTACCCAGCATTGGTGGTTTGTATGTAAAACTCCTTAGAATTGGCAACAGATATTATTAAAAGCACTTATAAAAAAAGCAAAAGAGTTTCAAAATGTATAGTTTCATGTGCTGCCATTTCTGTTACAGATACCCCGGCTAAAACTGCAACAGGAACCATTGCCATTCAAGTAAAAGACTTTAATGACCACTGTCCTGTGCTGAGCCATCAGTCTCAAACGCTGTGCTATGAGGATCAAGTGGTTTATGTCACGGCTGTGGACAAAGATCAGTTCCCCAATGGAGCACCCTTTAGTTTCAAAGTGGACACCATAAGCACAAAGGAGTCATGGAGCATCGAGCCTCTCAATGGTAATTAATTGTAACTTCTTTTGGCCACATCACATTAACTTGTGGAAACGTCATAGACTGTTAAAGCCAAGATACAGTATAGGAACTCATGTGGATGTGATAATATGTCAAGGCCATGAGATATTAGAGAATTACGGAGAAATGCAGACTTGAAATAAGCATAACTGACATTCATGCTTGGCTCATATATCTGTTTTGTCCCATATTCGAAGCTCAAGGATCCATAAAAATATGGTACAGTGAAAAATTGACTTTTGCTACAGAATTGAGTTTGTAAACTGAGATACAGCACTTCATAATCTCTTCATGAGAATGATGCTGTAGATACTGATGCATGAAGGAAGCGTCACGTAAGCGTTGCATTTAGGTGCAATAGAAAGCATCAGTAAGTAACTGGCTGTAAAGCCAGGTGAACTCAGACATAAGGTGAAAAAGGATTCAAATGCAGATTAAACACTTATTTCATCATAATAATAACAGCGACAACAAAATCATTATTTTTTATTATTTTCAGAAAATTTACTGTCAGTAAATATGCTGCAACTATTGTGTCCGACATGTTTTCTCACTTACAATTTTGTGGTGGCGTTCATATGTTTTCAGTTCATAAATTTGATCTTTTCGACATGACTTGAATGCACCATCAACCCTTTTTTTATTTCATTCGTCCAAACAAAGTCATACTGAAAGTTCATTTTTTTAAGATATCAACCTCAAATTTGGAACACAACTTGTTTAGGTTTATGCCTTTGATTTGTTTCACAGTTTTAGAGTAAAACATGTTTTGGAAAATATATTTTTCATGTAAATTTGAAAATAGTATTTTTGTGCATTTTTCATAACATGTTGAAAGGGTCATTTTATGCTTTTTCACTTTTTCAACTTTAGTTAGTCTGTAATGTTGCTGTTTGAGCATAAAAAAGATCTGCAAAGTTACAAAGCTCAAAGTCCCCTTCAAAAGGAGATATTTTATTTAACAGAAATCACTTTTCAAAAACTACAACGAATGACTCGTTTGGACTACAATGCATATTTTCCGGGATTCGTGATATCACAAATACCGACGAATGGGATGAGACCTGGTTGAGCTGCATTAGAGAAGGCAATGAGTGTTATCACTATGTCGGAGACACGTTAGCTTTCCAAAGGCAGACAAACTTAGAGTGCTTACAATCATCCGGGTTTAAATTGCGCTCAAATTGATTTGATTTTGATGCAATATTTACACTGAAGCTCGCAGGTGGCTATGGAAAGGGGCATGACATTTCCCGACCAGGCGACCGAGTGCTGCCAATCACAACACACACTGGCCCAGCTAACCAATCACAACACACACTGACCAGCTAACCAATCACAACACACACTGACCAGCTAACCAATCACAGCACACACTGGCCCAGCTAACCAATCACAACACACACTGGCCCAGCTAACCAATCACATCACACACTGGCCCAGCTAACCAATCACAGCACATTTCGTATTTCAGAAGGCGGGCCTTCATTTGATACAGGAACTATTCGAGCGGTTCATGCCAGACTGGGAAGAGAGGTGTTGTAATAATGTAAAATATGTGAAAAATAATGTGTTTTTCGAGCAACCTAGTATGAGAGCCTGTTCTAGTACACCCCCAAAACAAAATCAAGACTTTGTAAAAGAGCATAGTAGGACCCCTTTAACATCAGAAGCATGTTAGACTAGTGAATAAGTAACCGGATTCAGCATCCAGTGGTATCGGTGGAGGCGTCCAGGGTGCATAAGAATGCCATTTTAATGCATTTTGCTTATAACATACTAATGTTTTAATGCTTTACTATATATTTATACCTCTCATTTCATTTTCTGGTGTCTTTTCTTTTACCAACTTCTGCTCCAAACAATTGGAGTTTTAGACAGTATTACAATCCTGGAGGCTGGATTATTAATTATAATAATCTGGTAATTATCACATTACCCCATCTCGCATCCAAATAGGGCTTAAGATGATAAAGTTAATGAGGGTGTGCAGTTAGTTACTACAGCAAGTTGAGTCACCTTGACATTTTTTTTACACTCTAGAAACAAAATTGTTCGATTCAATTTTAAAACAGTCTTGAAAACAGGTCATTCATCATGTGTCAATCTTGCTTACGTCATATTCTTTTTCTATTAAATAATATTTTCAGGCACTACAGCGATATTCAGGTCTCAAAAAACACTGTGGCCTGGCATGTACCATGTGTTTGTGGACGTGTGGGACCAGCAGGGGAAGATCTGTGCTAGTCAGGAGCTTCAGATAGACATCTGCACGTGTGACGCAGCTAAAGTTTGCATGCCCCAAAAGACCGTCTCCACGTTTGGAGCATCTGGTGTTCTTCTAATGCTGCTGGGACTGCTGCTGCTTCTGTGTGAGTTCAAACACTGAAGCTCTCTTTCTGTCAGTATGTGCTGTTTGTCAAAATAGAAATGCTTGCATTAAAAAGTAAAATGGGTGTTCTTAAAAATGCATTTTCAAATACTTTAAAGTAGTGTTACTGGCTAATTTTCTCAACTAATCGTTAAGGAAATTAATTTTCTGTTATGTTTATTATCAATTACTTTATTATTGAGTATTATTATTATTTATTTATTTTTTGCTGATTTACCCATATGGTAAATATGGATTAGAGCTAATCTTGATTAGGTGTGATTGGGTCTGACGAGGCTGGAGTATCCCTGACAGTACCCCTCCTCCACGGGCGGCTCCCGACGCCTGCTGCCGATGTCGAGGACGGCTGCAGCCCCTGGGTGCAGGACAATCGGGATGGAGGGTATGGAAATGAATTAGGAATGACGAGTCCAGGATATCGTCTCTAGGCACCCATGACCTTTCCTTGGGGCCGAATCCCTCCCAGTCGATGAGATATTCTAGGCGGCCACCTTGATGCCGGGAGTCCAGTATGGTGTTGACTCGGTAGATGGTTTCCTTCTCATCGATCTCGGGAGGAGGAGGTACGTCCGTTTCGTCAGACCCTGAGGGAGAAGGAGACAGAGGATTAGTGCAAGGCTTGAGCAGAGATACGTGGAAGGTAGGTGCTATACGGTAGAGAGATGGAAGATCAAGCCTGTAGGTGACATTGTTGATCTGCCTCCTGATGGTGAACGGGCCAATATAGCGGGGACTCAGCTTGTGGCAAGGCAGTCGGATGTCCCGTGTGGACAGCCAAACCTTATTTCCTGGTTGGTATTGCGGAGTAGGTAGGCGACGAACGTACGCTTGGATCTGGTGTCTCCGAACTGCCTGCTGGACATGCACCGAGTCACATACCCTCTCGCTCTCTCTGAACCAGTTGTAAGGGAAACAGGCCCATCAGCCCCTCATGGCTGTGTACCAAGCTCTATAAGTCTCTTATAATATCAAATCATTAACAATCACACTAACCTTAGTTCCCGTTGTAAAATGTGGTCACACTTTATTTTAAGGTCCAATTCTCGCTATTGTAAGGGAAACAGGTCAATAATTTAGCTCAAAGGGAATCATTTAACGACCGCTGGAACCTCAGATGGCTCTCTGGTCCATGGGAAAAGGGGAGGTTGAAAGCAGAGTACACACTGGAAGGGTGTGAGGCTGGTAGTGTTCTGCCGGAGGGAGTTTTGTGCATACTCGGCCCAGGGAAGGTAATGTCTCCAGCAGTTCTGGTTATGGCAGTAGCTGCGAAGATATCTCCTGATCTCCTGGATCTTTCGCTCAGTCTGGCCATTAGATTGCGGGTGGTATCCAGAGGTCAGGCTTATGGAGACTCCTAAGAGTTGGAAGAAGGCCACCCAGACCCAGGAGATGAATTGAGGCCAACAATCTGAGACGATATCTTCAGGAATACCAAAGTTGCAAAACACATTGTGGAATAGCTGTTTTGCGGTCTCCATGGAGATGGGTAATCATCTGAGTGGGAGAAGTTTGCACGCCTTAGAGAATCTGTCGATGACAACAAGGATACAGGTGTAAGATTCCGATTCAGGGAGGCGTGGTATGGGAAGCGGTACCAGTTTTCCTTGTGGCAGATGATGGGGAGACTTGGTGATGGCACAGCACGTTCTGACTGAGTGGCTTAGCAGATTTCCTCGTCCAGTGTTCTGCTCAGCCGGGGAAAGCTTGCAGGAGAAGTATGCATAGGAATGGAGGACTGGAGGCTCTCCGAAACGTTGTGATTGCACCGCTCCTACTCCTACTGTGGACGCATCGACCTCAATGACAAACAGCCACTGAGGGTCCGGGTGGGTGAGGGTAGGAGTGGTGCAAAAGGATTCCTTTAGCTGTTCAAAACTCTTGAGGGCTTAAGGTGTCCAGGACAGAGACTTGGGCTTGTTACAGAGCATGGAGGTTAGAGAAGCTGTGATGAGACTGAAATGATGAATGAAGCAGCGGTAGAAGTTGGAGAATCCCAGAAAGCGATGAAGTTCCTTAAAGGTCTTGGGTTGAGGCCAGTTCCGAATGGCTTGCACCTTGTTGTCATCCATCTGGATGCCCTGGGGACTGATAACATAGCCGAGGAACTTGGTGGTGGTGCGTTGGAACTTGCACTTCTCCAGCTTGAGGTAAAGGTGGTATTTCCTCAGCTTCTGAAGGACCTGCTCCACGTGATGCCAATGTTAGGCCAGGTTCCAGGAGTATATGAGGATGTCATCGATATACACAATCACAAAGCGATGGAGAAACTCCTGGAACACCTTGTTCATAAACCCTTGGAAGACAGAAGGTGAGTTGGATAATCCACACGGCATAACGAGGTATTCATAGTGTCCGGTGGGAGTGATGAAGGCAGGTCCAGCTTGGAGAAGATGCGAGCTCCACATAGTTCCTCCAGCAGAAGGGGATACGGGTATTTGACTGTTTGAGAATTGAGGGAACAGTAATCGATACATGGCCGCAAGCCTCTGTCCTTTCTGCCCACAAAGAAGAAGCTGGACACAGCCGGTGAGGTCAAGGGACGGATGAAGCCTTGTTGGAGAGCCTCCTCAATGTACTCCTCCATAGCTCTTTGCTCCGGGATGGACAATTGGTAAACTCTACCCTTGGGAAGTTGAGCTCCAGGCAGCAGATCGATGGCATAGTCGCATGGCCGGTGAGGTGGTAGTTTCGTGGCGGCCCACTTACGGAATACATCCTGGTACGCCCGGTATTCTGGAGGGATGGTAGGAACCTCCTTCGGTTCAGTACTCTCAATATTGGTGGCAAAGACTGGAAGGAGATGAGATTGTGGTGAAGAAATTTTGGTCAGGCAGTTCTGAAGACAGTACTCACTCCAGTGGAGAACTTCGTTATTATTCCAGTTAATGATGGGAGAATGAAGGGTCAGCCACAGGCGTCCCAGAATGACCTCCATGGTGGAATCCTCCAGCACCAGAAAGGAGAGGAGCTCTTCATGACGGCACCCAATGCGAAGCATAATGTTGGGAGAGCATAAACAAATCTTGCCACGGCCCAGTGGTTTTCCCTGGATGGTGAGGATATTCCAGACTTGAGCATTTTTCTGAGGTTTGAGCCGTAGCCGTTGTAGTGTGGCCAGTGAGATGAAGTTTCCAGAGGAGCCAGAGTCTATGAGAGCACGCGCTGAAAGGGATTGGTGAGATTAAATTAATGATACACTCATGCGAGTCAGGGTTGCTATTTGAGGACTGAGCTGGATGGTACTCACCGCTCGGCATGCTGGTCGGACCTGGTAGGAATTAATCAAGTGTCAGTTAGCTCCACAGTACAGACAGAGTCTGGAAGTCATCCTCCGGTTGCGCTCCACACGGTGAGATGATATGAGTCAACTTTCATAGGTTCTGGTGCTGAAGGCGGTGAGGCGGTTGAGGTCAGTGAAGAGAGTGGCAGGACATCCTTGCAGGCATATAAAAGCTGAGAGATCTTGATGACTTTCTGAATGAAGCTTTCCAGGCCAACCGTGTCATAATAAATTACCATATGTAATCGAATGTCTGTGTTGAGCCCTTAACGAAACACGGTTAGTAAGGCCACCTCATTCCAGCCACTAGTCACCACTAGGGTGCCAAATTTGACAGCATACTCACTCACAGATGCCTTGCCCTGGCTGATGCGGAAGAGCTTATCATGGACGGAGATCTCCGTGGCGGAGTGACCGAACACCTCTTTGAAATGTGATGTAAAGGCTGCTAGAGTGTAAATAGCGGGGCTGTTGGAATTCCAAATGGATTGTGCCCACTGAAGAGCGCATCCTGCTAGATGGGAGATCATAAACGCGATCTTGGAGCGATCGTTGGTGAAGGCCTGAGGCTGCATCTCGAAGTAGAGTGATTGGGTCTGATGAGGCTGGAGTATCCCTGACAATAACACATTTGAAGAATTTTATTTAAAAAATGTATTAACAGTAATGAACCATTATAAATCTAGTTTTGATCTGTAGTAGGCTATTTTATCCTAATTTACATTTTAGCCAAAATGTATTCTGCTGTAAGATTAAAAATGTATTTTCTTGCCCTTGAAATGCATTTTGAAATTTATTCTGGTATATGAAGGTTGAAACTAAATATTTTTTCCATTTAAAAAAATTATAATAATTTAACTTCATTGTTTACAACATATATGTAACGAATCAGCTCATGGGGAAGTATGAATAATTAATCATAACTAGTTATAATTAATTATGAATATTTAGATCGGCCTTTAAAGTCTGCAAAGATTCACGCCTCTCAAGATGGGCTCATCCAATGAGAGAGGCTGACGTCCCAAGTGGGAGTTTTGAGATACTGGGGAGTTTTTATGACCCTTTGTTTGAAAGCGTGGTAATTTGCATATGAAACTTGGATCAAAATTACTAAAGATTCTTAGAACACTAATATGTTGCATAGGTATAAACATACAATATACACTCTCATTTAGATCATCAGAAGACTAATTCATAGATACTAAACATGGTAGGGTTATATATATGTAAGATGACAGGAAGGAGTGTTTCGATCATAAGCCTGCATAAAACAGTATAAAATCTCAAAGACAATATATATGTGTGTTCATTCAAAGAAAGGTTTTCCTATTAATTAATTAGTAGAAATGTCAATTTCTACTGAGCCTTATGCTTCTTGCTATAAAAAGGTAGTGATTTTCTCTGTTTCACATTCCTTCGGACAATAAACCCAGTGATATCAGCGTTGGTTGCCATGGGACCAGGGGCCTGTTCGGCTTCCTGGGGTGTTACGCATCTCGAGGGAAGGGTCCATAGGTCCTCATATGGCTTGTTAACTGAGGGGTGTTACAGAGTATTTGTTAAATATAGCTAACAAAATATATATTGTGTGTTTGATTGGTCCAGACGCTACATATATTTAAAATATATTTTGCCCAGAGAAATATATATATAGTATAATCTTCATTAAGCAGATATTGCTTTGAGTAATAAGCTCAAAATACTGATTACATCTGGTCCTCCATGTAAAGATCCTGGATTATGAAATCTCAATCTAAGTATACATTTGCATACAGTTTACATATTACAAGTAAAACATGTTAGTATATTTGAATTTCTTGTTAGCTGTTGACTGCTGTTGTTGCATGGCCCTATATGAATGGATTGTGTGTGGTTGTGGAAGATGTTTACTGATGCAGTGCTCAGAGAACACTGATGACTGATGTTGACTGTGTTTGCAGTGGTGCTGCTTCTGCTGCTCTTCTGTCTTTGTGGAGGTGCAGGAGTTGCGGGAGATTTCAAGACCATGCCGTTTGATGCTAGAGAGCATCTTATCGCATATAACACTGAAGGACAGGGGGAGGACAAGGTATGTGACACTACAGTACAAAGCAGAATTTTAACACAGACTGATTTTTGAAGTTCAGAATCAGATATTATATGACGTCACATCTTCCAGAGGCCTTTTCTTAGAGTGTTTTTGAAGAGCAACTGTCTAGAAGCTAATGTTTAGAGGCTAAAGTGCCTAAACCTTAGAATTTTTAATAGCTGGTCATTATGAAATTTGGTGGATACCTAGAATGTGTACATTAGGCTGTGTACCAAATTTTGTGATAATCGGACACGTTAGCACTATAAAAAGCTAATTTAAAGTTCTTTTGAATTGTACAGGGAAGAATAGAAATAAATTTTTCCTCTGAATACTTCAGTTCCCTCAAATCAAATGGTAATTTCCATTTATGCAAAAACATGATTGCCATCCTTTTTCTGATCTACGTGTATTTTGGTGTGCATCATCTAGAAATGCCTATGACAAGACATTTCTAAGGAATTTGGATGCATTTAACTCTTTAGCATATATATATTTTTTTTATAAATTTTTTTTAATGTGGCCCATAATGACTAATTAGCCTGTATCTTGTCAGTACAACATCAAAACAACACAAGCATTCGGAGGACACATGCAAAATATCAAACATATGTTACTGAACATTTCTAAACTTTTTAACTGTTAGTTTTTATTTAACAGACAGAATCAGCAGTAGTGCTGGGCAGTATGACCAAAAATGTATATCACGGTATTTTTCAAAATTATACCGGTTTCACGGTACAAGACGTTATTTTTTTTCATGCATGACCGGGTGTTAACCATATTTTCTACTGATTGAAAGAGGAAATACTGCAGTATATTGGCTTAGAATGCCCTATTTTACTATCATGATGAGTGAATATTGTAAAAAAATACCACACTAAATAGTGATTAAACACGACCCCTTTTAATACGTTAACCAGGAGTCACTCTCATTTATAATCGCCGCATCGTCTGATAAAATCAACATGCATCTACACTAAAGACCGGCTATGCGGTTGTTTTG
Organism: Sinocyclocheilus grahami; assembly: GCF_001515645.1. Taxonomy (NCBI): domain Eukaryota; kingdom Metazoa; phylum Chordata; class Actinopteri; order Cypriniformes; family Cyprinidae; genus Sinocyclocheilus; species Sinocyclocheilus grahami. The sequence continues at coordinate 1,692,727 of NW_015505460.1, forward strand.
GCTATATTACTCTTTTGTCTCATGCAGCGCACTGCCTGCGCCTGAGTAATAAACTAAAAACAACAAACAAAAAAGTGCATGTGATATTAACAGACGAACTACGCTCATATTTATAATTCCAAACAATCAGTAAGCGACAGGTGCTAGGAAACGCTGTTTTGTCCTCATTTATTGACGAGTCGGCTGCAGTGCGGTCAACTGAATGCACTGCTTCTCTGCCGCTCACTGCACAGAACAGACGCCGAGAGAGGCGACACTTCTCTGGGAAAGTCAGACCTCGCGTTCGCGGGACAGCACTGGAGAAATCTTCCAACTGAACCATAGCTAAGGTTTATACAAAAAAGTCACTAGGTTTGTCAGTATGAATATTCAATGGCAAAAAGACGGCACTCGAGGTCGGACTCGGAGACACAGCGTTAGGCAAAACTTAACTCAGAAGAACACGAAACTCTCAACGGAAAATAAAATAAACTAAAGTAAAGAAATAGAAGTAAAGTTTGACGAGACCAGGTGGCGTTTCTTCTCATGGTTTTGGAGGAGCTGGAGTGTAAGCCAGAGCACGCTCAAAAAGCTAAAGAAGCATGATTAAAAAAACACAGCTCAAAGCTATGACTAAAAAGCCACATGGCTAAAAGTGATGACTTGAAAGCACATAACTAAAATGCAGGCAAAAACTAAAAAGCAGGGAAAAGGGAAAAAAGGGCAGAGAGAGAAGAGCAGCTTTGATGGTGTCCTGAGTATTTAAACTGGGCTTTTGGCCACATCCCAAATGGTGTTTTGACCAATTTGACGCTGTCTTTGCTGGGGGTGTTGTATATTTCTCCTCCCAATTCATAAATAAAATGTTATCTTATCAGTCACATGATCCGAGTTTTTCCCACTCTTGCAGAGTATAATTTTGGACATGATTTCTATAACAAGAATATGATACATTTGACAAAGAATTGATTGGAAGAAAAGTTTCAAGCATGAATTTTCAAACGCACACATACTAAATATGTATATGAACCCTTAAGCTATTCAATAGTTATTCAAAATACATACACAATAAATGATTGAGACCTGATAGTCACACATTTGGGTTACATACATAATATGGAGTTATGCATAGAAATGATTAGTTGCTCACAAGTCCTTTTAGTGTCATTTAGGTGCATGTAAAGGCAGTTTCTGTGCCATTCTGTGAATGTATGAAGACCAGAGAATAAGAGGTCTGTAAGGAATCTCTGAAAGTCTGTTCTTTGTCTCCTAGGTGGGGG
>NW_015505460.1:1694149-1702565 GCF_001515645.1 Sinocyclocheilus grahami
AATCAATTAAAATATTTAATCGCGATTAATCGCATGATTGTCATGAGTTAACTCGCGATTAATCGCAACTTAATCGCACCTTTTTTTCTGTTCTAAATGTACCTTAGATTAATACTTTTCAAGTTTTTAATACTCTAATCAGCAAGGGCATGGACAAATATGGATTCTTTGTGCAAATGTATGTTTATTATTAGTGAAACCATAGTCAACACAGAGCATGAAGACTAGACATGTTTCATAGGTCATAGATATTTTTCAAATAACATGTCTATTAGAGACATGAAAAAAAGAACATAGAAATACCAGGTTCCCATTACTTCTCTTTCTTTACAGTATTTGCAGGACAGGGCAGCTCACTTCTTCTGAACATGCAAAATGTACATTTATTATTTATTATTACATTTGTTTGCCTCTCTGTGCCCACATACTGTATTTTGATGCAGCTAAATTCTCAATAAAACAGTTTTCATTGATATATTTTACTGTATCTGTTGTCAGACAATGGAATGAATATGAAATAGTGACTGAATCGTGACCCATTTAGACTACATAACCAGCTCTCCCTTCCAAGACGTTAATCTGCACAAAAATCCTGATAATCGAGCCGTCGTCTGATGAAATCAAATAAGCTACACATAAGATAAAGACAATAGCTGTGCTGTGATTTCGACTATACTTGCATGTAAAATTAGAGAAGCAACATAATATATATTTTAAGTGAAAGCGCTGCTCCTCTCTGCCTCTCTGCCGCCATAGCAGACGCAGAGAAAGAGCTGTGTGCGGAGCTGGGAAAGAGAGACTTAAGGTTTGGGCAAACCTTAAAACCTTAAAGCTAAACACTGTTTTGAAAAAAAAAAAAAGGTCACTAAAGGGGTCTGAAAAGTTGCTAAATCTAGCGACAAAGTCGATAAGTTGGCAATACTGTCAGCACCTCCATTTTTCCAAATAACTTACGGGTTAGGCCATGGGTCAAACAGAATATGTGCGCTGCGTTAATCGTGCGTTACTAAAATTAGTGCCGTTAAAATGAATGAATTTGCGTTAAAGGCACAATATGTCATTTTCGCCACTAGAGGGCGCGTATTCAAAATAAACAAAGAGACAAAGGCGTAGTTTGATGACGCCGTGACTGAGTGTGGAATCATGGGAGTTGTGGTCTTCATCCTCACAGCCGATGCAATCCGACGGGACTCTGGCAGAAATCATGTTCATGGATGAGCTAATGATTTATTAACGTAGTAGAATGAAGCAGGGTGAGGCTGAAAGCCGTCGAAGCGAAACGAGGCGCTGAACGAGCGCGACACACGGCTGGAAAGCAGCAGAGCTTTTATTATGCCAGAGTCGAGCGCTTCCGGTCGTGCGTATGTGGGGTAAAGCAGCGGGGCTTTTATTATGCCACAGTTGAGCACTTCCACTGCTTCCGGTCGTGCGTATGTGGGGTAAAGCTGTTTTATCATACTAGATACATTTGAAAGTTCTGTTATAATGCTATTCTGTGCGCTCATCACCAACATATTCAAGCGTCTTTGGTGTTTCTATGTTTTCTATAAAACAAAACCGGAAATCGAGGGGTTATGACGTCATTGGCAGGCGACACAATGACACTATAGACACGGTCCGTGTCACTAGTTAAAATTGCTTATTTCTCTGGATTTAAACATTCTTCAAAACATTTGGGATAATGTAAGTACACAAGTCAGCAAAATATATAACACTGTTCTAGTGGTTTTTGGATATTTTAATAAAAAAATCGTACATATTGTGCCTTTAACGCAAATTATTATTATTATTATTTTTTAATTGAATGGCACTCTGACAAAATTATGCAAACAGTCTTCATTCAAACATTTAAAGCACATTTCTATAGGTATTTTTCAGCTGCAATCTGTTGAGGTGCATCTCAAAGATAATTAACCAATTGTCAATGTTCAGAGACTTTATAATCAAAACACAGTTTCTTTGGGTGATCTAAATCTATTGAGGGATAAAAAGGTGCTCAAGAAGCATGAGATTGCTTTGGTTACCTCCACAGACGATCTGTTGATGTGCAGGTTTTCTTCCATTTTGGTGGCTTTATGTAAGGATTATTGCACATGTGTGACCAGATGCTGTTCTGGAAGGAATAAATAAAAATATCACTAATGGGGTTTTTGGTTCTGGTGGTCTAAAGTCTTGATTTTTTATTTTTAGTAGATAGTAGTAAGTTTATTGTCTTTCATTTCTATCATGCATGTTGCTTTAATCCATATTGGTCAAACTGCTGAACTTTAATGTATTGTGTTGCCGTTGCTAACCAGGTTGAAGTAATTTGCTAAAATTATTTTCTTGTCAAAGATGATTACACATATTTGGCACTTATAAAAACATGCTGTACTCTGTCCCCCAGGACATGGCTATCTTAAAGATTTCAAAGGAGCTGGAGGACAACAAGCGCGGTAATGTGGGCGCTGTAGGAGGAGCTAAGATATGGGGTGGAGTAAAGGATGGTGGATGTGGAGCAGAAGGCTCACACTGGACCTCGTTCTATGACCAGCATGACAGTGCATATCTTCACCAGAATGACGGGTGGTATGTGTCTGGACAAAGAAAAGGAGAACACAGCAGATTTGAAGACAACATGTTTGACGGGCTTGCACTGTCTGATGCTTTCTTAGGCAACTACTATTCTCAAGTAAGTATCAGTTTTACACAGCATAATCTTCATAGCTAAAAGTAAACTAACAATCAATCATGTAATCAAAATAAATGAATCGACTATGTATTAACATTAATATTGCAAAATGCATATAGAAGACTCCAAATACCAGGTGCACATAACAAGCTTTTGCATAGCATGCCATAAAAGAGCACCAGAACAGAAAGCGTTAACCCTCATAATGCAGAGTTCATTTTGACCCGGAAGAGATACATAAAAACTTCTAAATCATACATAGTTTTTAGTAAGCGAACAACATTTTTTACAATTATTCTTTAAAAGATATAACCATTCACACACACAAAAAAGCTACACGTTTCACATTCCGGTCATTTTGGACCCAGGTAAGTATGGAGCACCATCGGTGTCAAAAAATTATTCATGAAGTTATATTAGTGTAAAATATATTTTACCCCATATCTCACACTTTTGGAACTGAATTTTGAATATGTATGCATGCATATGTATATTAATATTTATGCCCATTGATGAACCATTGCGACATGAACAATGTGTGACTTTTTTCATCTGAAAGTAAAAGTTTATGCAAGTAAAATTAATATATTTTGTTTGAAAACTTTTCAGTGAGTAAACTAACAATCAATCATGTAATCAAAATAAATGAATCGACTATGTATTAACATTAATATTGCAAAATGCATATAGAAGACTCCAAATACCAGGTGCACATAACAAGCTTTTGCATAGCATGCCATAAAAGAGCACCAGAACAGAAAGCGTTAACCCTCATAATGCATTTGAGTTCATTTTGACCTGGAAGAGATACATAAAAACTTCTAAATCATACATAGTTTTTAATAAGCGAACAAAATTTTTTACAATTATTCTTTAAAAGATATAACCATTCACACACACAAAAAAGCTACACGTTTCACATTCCGGTCATTTTGGACCCAGGTAAGTATGGAGCACCATCGGTGTCAAAAAATTATGTATGAAGTTATATTAGTGTAAAATATATTTTACCCCATATCTCACACTTTTGGAACTGAATTTTGAATATGTATGCATGCATATGTATATTAATATTTATGCCCATTGATGAACCATTGCGACATGAACAATGTGTGACTTTTTTCATCTGAAAGTAAAAGTTTATGCAAGTAAAATTAATATATTTTGTTTGAAAACTTTTCAGTGTAATATTTATTTATTTTAGACTGTTTGAGTAATTATGAGTTATAAATTCAAAATAATTTAATTACATTTCATTCATTCCAATTCACAATACGACTGTTATATATATATATATACACACATACATATACATATACACATACACATAATAATGCTTAGATTAGTCCTTATAAATTTCATACAATTATATATAGGTAAATGCAGTAATAACATGGTAATAACATGGTAACATTCAAAACGGATTTTTTTTTTCACATTCACTTATTAATTAGAAGTTGTTAATCAGATACAATATGGTTTTTGTTGGAAAATACTATGACTATTTTATAAACGATTTATAACGATTCTTCAGGTCCAAACGGAAATATAATGTGAAAATAGCATACAGATTTTGAGTGCATTATGAGGATTAAAGACCAGATTGATATGTTTAAACTTGACCTTTAAACTTAAAAAAAAAAACAGTAAAACAAATAGAAAATTCCACAATACAGTATGTACCGTTAGAAATATTTTCTAAAAATGTATTTTTGGGTCACTGGTGTATATGAATGGGTCAAGGGTTTCTGAATCAATAAATGCAACATTATTTCCTGTGTTACTACAGAAAGCAAGTCATGTGGCTAAGAAGCAAGACATAGGAGAAAGTCTAAAGAGAGCGGTTTGAGTGCCAGCTTTCAGAAACTGTATGACAAGGACAGGTTCTGTGTGTAAGCAGCTGAAAAGAAAAACCATAATAATCCGAGAGCGGCTTCCAGCGGTCAGCAAATAAACTGTCCTGAAGAAACGTTACACAGTATACCCCCTGCAGGCACTCCAAGAATATCCCAGTTCACTAAATGAGTCAGACTGTGTGTGGCTATAGAGAAGCTGAGCATGGAGTGACTCATCTGATGCCATGAGGCCTGACAGATACAGAGAAAAATATAGTGTTTCTGCACCAACCAAGCAGCAGGTGGCGGTAATGCACTTCTGTCATTTTCTTTCCCAACTCCAGTTAACAAAAGCAAAAAGAAGACAAAATTATTATTTTTTTTTTAACAATTGCATCTATCAACTGTACATTCAGAAATGAGTTACATACCATCTACACTGTGTTGTATGTATACAACAGGCCTGTAGTGACTGTACTACATATAAACAAAATAGTTTTGAATGCAGTGTTTTCTTTTGCTAGGGTTTCATGGTTAGAGTTTTGGGACAGCGCACCAAGGATTCAGCAAAAATGTGTGAACAATTGGGGAAAAAACCTGTAAAACTCCACATGACACACAGAGAAAAGCACACAGAAGTTGTATCTGCCTATTGTTTCATACTCAAGATCCACAAATGCATATGTCTTCTGACCTTCTTGCACATAAAGCTGCAATTATGAAAAAATGTACACAATACATTCAATGCAACTTAATATCTCGCAATTACAGCTTTATATCTTGAAAATTTAACTTTACATCTCACATCTTTCTTTCTTTCTTTAAATATTACAACTGTGTATGCATATGCTTACAAACAAACTGATGATCAGTTTACAAGAACAAAGTACATTCTACTAGAAACACTATTTCTACTTAAAATTTCACATTTAATTCAACCTGTTAGTCTTACTAGCAAACGCTAAAAACAGTTTGAAAGTAAATCCTAAGTAAAACATTTTTTTTAGTGTAAGCTAGGTAACTTTGATGCAACACTCAGAATTGCTTGAAATACACAACACATGAAATCCATAGAAATGGCATCTCTCTTCTTCTTAAACCAATACAAAAGCACTACCCAGCTTCTATAAAGCTGCCAGAGTTTTATGTCTTTGATATACAACTGGGTGTAGCAGCTCCTCGTGCATTGACTCATACATCACAGTCACAGCATAGAAACTAAGAAGCTCAAAAGGTCGAAATACTTATAAGCCGAGTTCCCAGCTTTCCGCAGAACACAGGTGTTCATGACTAACCCACCCACCGTCTTATCATTATCATCCACCGTGCAATCTGCCTGTTGTCGTCTCAGTATAAAAATAAAGTCAATCTCAATGTCCAGACGAGTAGAAACAGAGCTGCTATTGAAAGTCTCTGCTGGAGCTCTTATCTTCACTAGCTGATTGAAGTGAATTATTAACTTGTTGTTTAAAGAGAGAAGAAACACACGGTGAATTTGAATGAGAGTACAAGAACATCGTCTGGTATCGTCTTTCATGCCAAGTTTAATTAAAAGCAGGGGTAAATCTGTGGTGTGTAGAATGTTTCATTAATATTCTACATATGAGATGTATAGAATTACTGGGTTACAGTTTATTTCAAAGTCCGCTTTAGACTTTCTATTAACTGTAAGTGATGTCAACTAACTCGTTAGGTTAGGGTTGTTAGTAGAACTAGTCAAACTGAGTGTTACCATCAAAATATATGACAGCAGATAATACGTCTACTAATACTTTAACGGCTGCTAGTTGACATGTAGTTGCAAAGTTACTTATAGGATGTCTAAAGTGGAGCATTGTGTTGTGTTGTGATTAATGCTTTACCACAGATCTAATCGGTGTATAGTTAAAGGGATAGTTCACCCAAAAATGAAAATCCTGTCCTCATTTACTCACTCTATATGTTGTTCCAAACCTGCATGAGTTTCTTTCTAAACACAAAAGAAGATCCTTTGAAAAGTGTTGGTATCCAAACAGTTGACGGTAGCTATTGACCTCTACTGTACTTTTCTATTCAGGATTTGGCCAAAATTCCTAGACACCCTCCCCTTCATGAAAGAAAACATTGTTTGTGACGCAGAGGGTCATCTACATTTATTTGCAGAACTCGCATAGCCTATTATTTAGTGAATAAAAAATGGGAATGCTCTTTATTCACTTAAAAAATGTGACTTGAACTCGGTCCCTGTCACCTAATATTCACATTGTCCCAGTGACTCCTCTCCTCCCTCATACTTGCAAAATCCTTGGCTTCACTTCCAGTCATTCTGGCCAAAACATATTTTAAGAGCTAGTAATGGGTGCCTTATCTTGACTTCCCTTTGTTTGGTAAAATGTAGAAGAAACAATGAAAGTGTTTCTTGCATTTCTTTCGTAGCCTATTATGAAATGGTTTAGGGAGAGGATGGGATCGGTGAGTGGAAAAGTTCAACTGTTACGAAATACCTTCTATTTAAACACTATTTGAGTGTTAATGTAAAATTGAACGTACTATCCTTTATATTTTAAACTTGATTCAGTGTTAATTTTGCAGCTCTCATCTCAACAATTTAGTGTCCTTATCCACCTTTTTCTTGTCGTAGATGGGAGCGGCCATTTGTAAATTCTATGGGTCTGGCTTCCGGTCTCATCTGCTTCCAGCTACTTTTAGCTGTACAAAACAGTTCGTTTTGCTGCTTGATATTGAAAATTGGTGTGTCTTATCATATTATTTTAATGTATTATCTTAATTATGAACACACTGGTTTGTAGTGCAAACATTTTTACCGTTTAACCTAATGCACGTTGTTTTTCTCCTCGTTATTTACCTACAGCGGCTAATGAACCGGATGCCTCACCCATAGGCTTAATTCTGCGTTGAAGAAAAAGGTGGATAGTCGCTGTTACAATACAGGGCTGCGTTCAGGCCCGACAAAATGGTGCAAAACGTGTTTTAAACGGAAACGATGGTGCGTTGAACACTGTTCTGATGACGCAAGAGCTGCAGCTATGGCAGCTGAGAAGACCATTCTTTCTGTTCTTTTTGAAGAATTTTCGGAGCCTGACGAAATCGGTATAAATACATGTTTAATACTGCAAAATACATTATATTACAGAAATAATTAGGAACCACAGTTTCCACAAATCCCTGTTAATGGTGATTCTCATACAGTATAAACACTGGGGAAATGTGCATTTCAACTTTGTGGGTGTTAAATGTTCAATTTTACATTTGCAGTGCACTTAAAAATTCTACTTAGAAAGATACTTAGAAATCAGGACAGACTTCTTCTTTGAGCCTGTATAGGCAAATTAACAAACACAAATAAGATACTGAACGATATTTATTGTGAATAATCGATATAAATAAATAGAAATTAAAATGAATATGTTTCTCTAATATTCTTACATACAGTAGCTAGAAGATATATACTGTTAACTTAAGTAGCCTAAATATTTAAAAGATAAGATTTCATTTGTTTTGACTTAAACTTGAAGAAGTTTATTCAAGTGTGCTATTAGTATACATCTTTTAAACTAAAAAATAGAAAAGTATACTTTCAGTTTACTTATGTACTTCTCAGAAATATACTTAAAATGACATTTAAGTATACTTGACTTATACTTAGAAAAAGTCTAAATATATTTGAGCTATACTTGTGCTCCGAGAATGTTTTCATTGTTATACTGTAGGGCGCGCTAGTACACATCTTCTGTGCAGAATTTCCAAAAACACAAGAGAAGAAGAAACCGAAACAACAGATGCTTCCACATGTATTCTAACACGATCATCAGACATAAAACAGCATCAAAACTGTGCAACGTTATGGAATAAAATGTCGACCAATGAAGAGGTACTAATGACTGTCAAGCTTTGGGGTGTTGATCGACTC
>NW_015505460.1:1702575-1713669 GCF_001515645.1 Sinocyclocheilus grahami
ACACTGATATTTGTATACTTACTACAAAGTATACTTAAAAATATACTTGAACTTTACTTAAGTATACTTAATAAAATAAACTTGAAGTATGCTACTTTTTGGGAAGGGATGACAAAAAAGTTGGTTATTCTATTTTCTTTACAATATTTAAACAGACACGAATAGTATGTTTTAGGCAGGACGTCCTTGGAAATAATAAATTTTGGGCATTACAAAGTTTGAAAACCTCTGTTTTATTAGAACAGTCTGTTTTCATATCAGAAAGTCTGAACTCGCCATTTAAACTCACCAGAGCACTGAGATTAAGCTGTAGAGAAGAACAGACAAATGATTTCCACATTAATGAAGGTTATCTAGGCAGAAATGGGTGAAAAGACTCTCTCCAATTCTCCTTTAACCCCGCTTTTCACACTAATGCCTAAAGTTAGTCATTTGTTTTGTCTAGTGATTTATTAGCCTAGCCTACCAAGGACATAAGAATGTCAACGAAGAGCTCTAAATGAAACCACGGGTTGTAAACAATGAAAAGACCTGTCCAATTTGCTAAATCTTTACAGGCTAATTATTTAAAATCAATGCTGCATACCCAGATGAGCTAACAAAAATATGTTCTATAACATGTTATAATATGTTAAATAACAAAAGAATGTTTTGCTATCTCTCCCACGAAAACTATGAAAACGGTGTTTCTGAATGAGCATTCCAAAAGTCCATTCTTTTAATGTTAAAAAAATGAGAACGTTAGCTATATCTGAACATTCCATTTTATAATTCGGCAGACATTATGGGAATGTTACTTTGGATGTTTCCTGAAACAAATAACAGCATTAAAAAAAAAACGGTAGATGAACATCCAACTAAAACGTTTAATAAACGACGTTTTTGTGCCAACATTTTGAGAATATTAGAAGCTTAAAGCCAACGTTCTATTAAAAAACGTTTGTTCGTAACTTTGAGAGCCAGTTAGTTCTGAGCAGTGTTGTGGGTAACGAATTACAAGTAACGCGAGTTACGTAATCAGATTACTTTTTTCAAGTAACTAGTAAAGTAACGCATTACTTTTTTAATTTACAAGAAAATATCGGAGTTACTTTTTCAAAAAAGTAACGCCAGTTACTTTGTTTTCCCATGTATTGCCTGACAGCTCTGCTGTCCCCATATTGTGAGAAATCGAGAGGCGATGTGTGCGCTGTGTGAACATGATGTAGTTCTAGACTAAATGTGAATGTGCATCATCCCACTCACAAAAAAACAATGAATGAATTAAAACAGTGAAATGCAAACTCAGAATATGACGCAAACCTGCAATAATTAAATATGTTAAATAACACAACTGTATCTAATCCCATTGTCTTCGCTGCTGACCTTTGGTGATCCAGTTCAAGCGTACCAATGACTTTAGAGAAACTAACAATTGTGCTTTGTTTGTTTATTGCTGAAGAGTTTCTTCTCCTGCGTTCTACTGTACATTCGTGGATTTGCTTGTGCTTCAGCCTGAGCTTTATTCATTACACTTTTTGGTGTGAAAGGGCTTTTACATGTGCTAGAAATAGAACTTCTTATATTAAAAACAATCAAGCCCTGCTGATACTTAAAAAGTAACGTGAAAGTAACGCAAAAGTAATGTAACGTAAAAATAATGTAACTAAGTACCGTAATTAGTTACTTTTTTTAGGGAGTAACGCAATATTGTAATGCATTACTTTTAAAAGTAACTTTCCCCAACACTGGTTCTGGGAACGTTCATTGTTAGCTGGGTAATGCAGTAAATCTGATTTAATACAATGCATTTTTGATATGTTTCATATGTATAGTAGGCTATTCTTTTGAATCACGATGTTACAGTAATGCACTGTGTTTGTGTCGTTATCGGTGTTGAGGGTGTGACGGTGGACTGCCTCCCGCCCCTCCGCGCTCTTACGCCGCATTCTTCCGAAGCTCCGCCCGCCGCTGACCGCTCTTCAGTCCGTGCCAAAGTTCCGCGAGTAACGCAGCAGCAAGCGGCGGAGAATGGCGAAGATCTGCGGCATTATACTGTTCGTAGCGCTGATTCTGGCGGTGAGCGAAAACACTGAGAAGTTTCCACTGTTCATATCGACTTGTATATAATCTTAAATCTTTTGTCTGCGTCTTCAACGTTTCGTTGCTTTCATATGATTTTTTTCTAAACCCTCTCTGAACACTTCTTCATCAATGCGTGTATAAACGATGATAATTCTGTATGCTTTACGAGTGTAAACTGCTGTTTTCTGTTCATCTTCACAGCTAGGCTTGAGTGTGGGTGTGTTTTTCTGGTGCTCATTCTCTCACTGATGTGTGATAGTCAGCCAGGGGTTTATGAACTCTGGCAAGATACAGGCGAGATGTCTCTTTAACATTTTTCATATGGATAGATATTATTGGTTAAATTAATGCATTAGCAGTTTGCCAGAGGAAGGGTGGGAATTATTACAGAGGAAGTCGAAACAAAAGGTTGGCGGCCTTAAAAGTCATTATTTTCATATGTTGGTGATTCTTCAACGTTAGGCATTTATCAGGGAATTATTTTGATTAAAACTAACACAAACTTGATTAACACTATTATGCTTTTTGCTATTCTTGGTAGTACTTTGAAATCAGCTTTCCCCACAGCCATGGCTTTATTTTCACCATCGCAACAATGTAGCCACTAAAGAAGTGTTTTATTTTTTAATAAGTATACTTGTAACAGTATCATTTGAGAGCATGCGAGATGAAACTGGATTTATGGAGGAAAGTCATGGTTATTATGGTCTTGTGTGCAGAATATTTTTATTTTGCATCGTGCAATCAAGCTGTAAATTAGTCATATTGCATGAATGTTATATAACCTGTTTTACTGCTCTCCAGTTTTAGTTTATCACATTATTTAGTTGGAATGGACACATGTGCTTTTGTGTTTGTTGTAGATACTGAACACTTCAGCGTCTGAAGGACAACAGAAGAAAATCAGACAGAAGAGAGAGTGGATTATCCCACCACACAAACTGAGGGAAAATTTCGATTATACGTATCGGGAATACATAGCCAAAGTAAGATCTTTGTTTTGTTTTGTTTTCTGTTAAGCACTTTTTCCGATGTTCTGCGATGGATCATCATTGACTAGTATGAATAAACTCTAGTTACGTAACATTGCATGGTAAAAAAAAAGTTTAACATGCTACTTTTCAACTGTATTAAATGCATTTGTTTGCAGATCCGTTCAGATGAGGAGACCAGGACGAGTATACGATATTCACTGACTGGATCTGGTGCTGACCAGCCACCCATTAACTTGTTCACTGTTAATAGAGAGACTGGCTTGGTCAAGATCCACGGAGTGTTAGACAGAGAGAAAACTCCCGTTTATTATGTGAGCAGCTCTTTCATCTTTTACACACGATTATAAACATTTATTGCATGGGTGTCTGTCCCACCCTGACTAACCTATAAAAGTATACTGATGAGTCGGTAAGAACTCGAGATAGCATCTAGCAGCAACTTTTCACAGGAGAGCTGGATTTGGGATTGTCATGAAGTGATGAATGTCATACATTCTGCCTGAATGACTCGATTACTATGAGGTGCAGCTCGCACTAAAACCCCAGAAACTTGTGTTTTCTTAGCCATAGCACATGCTTACATAGAGGCAGTGTCATTGAGTTGGTGTGCGTGTGTTTGTTTTTTACAGAGAAATCATGATTCATTAATAACTTCGAAATTACATTTTCTCAAAATTTTGAATCTTATTTAATTTAGAAATTTAGAAACATGGCATGTGTTAAAGGAATAGTTCACCCAAAAATGAAAATATGGGCCATCCTGGATGTAGATGAGTTTGTTTCTTCATCAGATTTGGAGAAATGCATCATCACTTGCTCTTCAATGGCAGTGAATGGGTGCCGTCAGAATGAGAGTCCAAACAGCTGATTAAAACATCACAATAATCCACTCCAGCTGCAAACGAACAGCGCACATCTGAAGTGTCTCTGAAGGAAATAATGCATTATTTATCGGCTTTAAGATATCGGCAACATTTTCTTATCGGGTCGATACCGATAACAGAAAAAATGAGCATTTATCGTGCATCCCTAGTTAAAAGCTTAACGCAGTAAAGAGAAGAGAAATAAGAATATGAAGTTATAGAACCATTTGCATATTCAGCAGATCGATTATGTATAAATCAATTTCATAAAATTGACTCTTATGACTGGTTTTGTTGTCCAGGGTCACAAATGTATTAAACAACAAGAGAAACTGAGCGCCCATATAGCTACAATAAACTTCATAACCTGCGGACTGATGAAAACGTAATGCGATTAATTAACTGCTAAAAGGTTTGGAAACACTGGCCTATAACATGCTCTCACAAGTTTATTATTTATCACAAATGTCTAACACATTATATAAAAAATAAAAAATCAATAACATGAAGATCCTCTTTTTTTAAAGATTTTATTTTGGCGTTTTATGCCTTAATTTAGGACAGGAAGCGAAGTGGGAGAGAGAAGGGGAGGGGATTGGGACTCAAACTCGGGAAACCACGAAATGCAATGTCGTCGCGCTGCCGTGTCTCTTTCAGGGGAAACCATACCCAAAAATGCATACCAGGTGTATATAATTTTTTCTTCTGTGGAACACAAACAGAGCCAGAGTTGATGAATCACTGGCTGTTTCTCTATATATGCTGCAAGCAAATACGTAATGGCTTGCGAAAGTAAACATTTGTTTTGCATAATTTTATTAAATTGAATAAAGACCTGGAGAAAGTCTGCAATAGTTGTACTGACATATTAAAAATTAATCTTAACATTGACAAAGCATAGGTCCCTAGTGAAAAATAAATACTTAAATGTATTTGAAAAAATATATATTTCATGCTAAGTATACTACAAATACATTTTCATATTTATGTACCTAATAAAAATACCCTTCAATTGTACTTTTAGTAAACTAAACTGGTATACTTAAAATCTGCTAATTTGGAAAAACTAATTTTGTACTTTAATTGTGCAGAAGTAGTGCTGAAGACCAATTAAAGATATACTTCGTATATTTGATTGTGCTAAAGTATACTTCAGGTACACTTTAAATATTTAGCATTTAAAGACCGGTATTATTCAAAGATCATGCAATCCTCATCAAAAGTTTCATGATGATATGAAATATTAATATGTTATAATAGGTTATGACATTTGTTTGTGATGTTATGTTGTATTTATTGTACATTGGCTGCTACTATACTCGCACTTTCAGTTGAGCAAGATCACAGCGCATTTCAATTCTCACAAAGATGCTTTCTGTGTCCTTGTGTCCTTCCGAGTTCGTTCGTTCAAGGTAAGCCTGTTAAGACCAGTCCCCACGAGAAAGTGAGTCCGTTCTTTACATTGTTAGAATTGAGAAACAGCCCTGATCTTTTAAAGTGAAACTAGGTGTGAGTGAGAAAAATACTAATACATGTCACCAATGTTTCCTGTAACTGATTGTGTAAGACTTGCACAATACCGAGTATGAGTTTTGGACCATTCCTTAACTAACAAGAAATGATGATTAACAATTAGTAAGTATTAGCACTCAGTTGAATGTGGTAGTTTACTATGAGCCAATACTACTATTTTATAATTAATCCCGGAGACCATCTAAGAAACTAGAGAGTTTCATAATTAATGTTTCTGTTTGTTTCTTTATAAAGCACAAGTAAAACAATGTGAAGTTCATCAATGTGCTGTACAATTACACAATAAATTGACAGAAATTAAATTTTAAATGATAATACCATACCATAACATGATAACACCATAACATAAAACAATCAATCAATGACTGACAGCATCAAATACATGAAATAAATAAGAGCCCCTTTTTAGTTAACCTGTTGAACCATGCACCAATGCAAGTAAAAGTGTTTTTTTAAAGGAGCCTAAAGAAGGAGATAGTCTTAGATGTAGCATTACAGGGATAGTTCATCCAAAAATGAAAATGTGATGTTTATCTGCTTACCCCCGGGGCATCCAAGATGTAGATGACTTTGTTTCTTCAGTAGAACACATATGATGATTTTTAAGTCCAATCGTTGCAGTCTGTCAGTCGTATAATGCATGGCAATGGTAACAAAATCTATGAGAGTAAAATATAAAAAGTGTTTTTTTAAAGGAGCCTAAAGAAGGAGATAGTCTTAGATGTAGCATTACAGGGATAGTTCATCCAAAAATGAAAATGTGATGTTTATCTGCTTACCCCCGGGGCATCCAAGATGTAGATGACTTTGTTTCTTCAGTAGAACACATATGATGATTTTTAAGTCCAATCGTTGCAGTCTGTCAGTCGTATAATGCATGGCAATGGTAACAAAATCTATGAGAGTAAAATAAAACATGCACAGACAAATCCATATTAAACCCTGCGGCTCGTGACGACACATTGATGTCCTAAGATACGAAACGATCGGTTTGTGCCAGAAACCGAACAGTATTTATATAATTTTTTACCTCTAATACACCACTATGTCCAACTTCCTTGACCGCTCACGGCATCCTGTGCGTGAGGTGTGTACGCGCATATTAATTTAGCTTTGCTTTCATTCAAATTCAGAAAGTTTTGTGACATCCAAGATTTAACTTCATGTAAACACCTTAACAGTGCTTATCTCGTCTCTCCAAAGGTCGGTACACCTGAATGTCATCTGCGTAACAATGAAAAGATGTTCCATGCATATAATTATAGAAATAAGGTTGCATATATAATGAAAACAAGATTGGGCCAAGAATGGACCCTTGCGGAACCCCACTAGACCATAGGGCCGTTTTAGAGTAATGTTGACCAAAATAAAGAAAGTCCCATTAAAAAGGAAGGACTTGAACCATTTAAATGCCATGCCCTGAATTCTCACGGTCTTTTCTAGACAAGAATATCATGAACAATGGTGTCAAACATTGCGCTGAGGTCTAATAAAACTAAAATCACAGAGCACCAAAATGAAAATATAGTTTAAAACTTTCAACAACAAAGCCGTTTCTGTGCCATAATTTGCTTTACACCATGACTGAAAATTTTCCAAAATTGGTCTGCAATTGGTTTAAAGTGACCTTTTCCAATTTTTACTAGATCAGCTGTACAATAGCATGCTTAAAACTTATTGGAACTACTGCTGTTTAAAACTTATATTAATTCAAGTCAGTATACTGGGACCAACATCAAAAGTCTGCTTAACTAATCTTGACGGGATAACATTGCAACCAAAATTTGTAGGTTTCAGCTGGCCAACTACCTCAGCTAAAGGCTGAAGAGAAATTGGTGTGAATTGATCAAACACAGCAGAAGTAGCCGAAGGGTCGTATGAACAGGCACAATATACAACCTGATATCATCAGTTTTCTGTAGGCAGATCAGGACATGTAACAGAGTTGAATTAATAGTGAACAAAACATTAGAATTACAGCTGCGCTTTAAGAATAAATCAGCCGAATATATTATCTTAGCTATCTTAAAGACTTGTCCTTCTTCCACCTGCGCTCTGATTAAGTCCAAGGTATGCCCATCATCATGAGTAGGTCTACATATGTGTTGTATGAGGTTAAAAGAGTCAATCATGCCCAAAAATATTTAGTTCGGAGTTAGATGGACAATAAACACACACATTGAAATCTCCCACAATTAAAAGTTTATCACATTTTAGACTAATTTCACCAGCAAAGCCTTACATAAGCAAAATCCTTATTCCTTATGCATGGAATGTGATATGTGAAATGTAAATAATGCATAATTCATTTTAAAGTGATGATCATGGTAACCACTATGACTCAAGTATTACCAAATTCTTCAGAAGAAATTGCTAATTACGTGGAACAATATTGCAAAGACAATACATGATCACTCCCTAGTAATGACTGAAGTTCCTGTAAGCTTTTTACGTAATCACAGAAGAATTTATTTCAGACACTCGACTGACGTTATGAAGTGAGATTGGAGTAAAAACATGTTATTAAATGTGGTATTTTCACGTGCTTTCAGATGGAGCAGCATTTACTTCACAGAGCCGTAGTTCACTGAGAAGCTATGCAAACAGCTGTCATTATCGCCAACGATTTCTTCGATTTCATAATCGCGCAATAAAATCGTCTGCGTTTTTTTTGCGTTACTTGTCAGTGACCTACGGCTCTGTGTAGTAAATGCTGCTCCGTCTGAAAGCACGTGATGATGATTTCCTACTGATTACAGAACCGGCTTTTTTAACAAAATGCGCATGACAATCGCATTCGATTAATCGTGCAGCCCTAAGTTTTACCCAAAATGTTTTTCAGTTCATCTATATTTCAGGATAGTTTTGATTGCACAGCTCTCTCCAGGTCGTGCAAAGCATTTCAACCGGGTTAAAATCTAGACGCTGACTTGGTAATATTTTGGTAAAGTGATTCTTTAGTTGATTTACTTGTGTGCATTGGGTCTGCTCTCCTGACATGTTCCAGTAAAATGTCTTAATGCATTTTTTTATTCAATTTAATTGGTGGCAGACCTGTCAAACCTGCACTTCCACTCTCATTTCCTTTAGTCAATCACTTGTTTCTAGTTAACATTTAGAGAATTTGTTTACACAGTGCTTCACTCACTTTCTCCAGTGTAAATGATTACTTAATGTCTTCAGTAAAAAAAAAAAAAAAAAAAAAATTGCAAAGAACAAATTGGGTTCTTAGTTAATTTTAAGAAATATAGGCTTGAACTTTTCAGTTTCAAAGCTATTTTATTGAGAAATCACATTTCCACGCTGAATGATTCTGTGCGCGCGATGTGTGTGTGATGTATGTGCTACTGTCTGTAATGTGTGTGTGTTACAGTGCAGCAGCACATTAGATTAGAACAGCAATTAACTTACCTGTACAATAAGCTGTTTAAAGTGTGCATTCTCCAGTTCAATTTCGAGCATCCAGTAATATAATCTCACATGTCTTGTGGAGCGCTTTCAGAGTATGCATTTATTTGTCATTTTAACTGTTTGGAAACTGAGCGTAAATGTGGAAGTCCTTCAAAGATTTCTTATCCTGTTGCGCCCTCTATAGGACCAGCGACTAGTCGACGTCAAGCTTAAAGCGTCATGGCAGAGCACTGAAGATCTTGAGTTTTTGCTGAAGGGCGTGTCCGTGGCGGCCTGACAAACTTTGATGTTTCGCCATTAAATAGGAAGTTGTTATAACTCATAACGCATACAATGTCCGATCAGCCCCAAACTTCAATTGTTTGATAAGAGTCCAGTTCACAACACATTCCCATGCCCATATTTAGTTATAGTCATAGCGCCACCTGCTGGCAACAGGAAATGGCTTGTTTTACACTAACTTAAACATGCAATGTCCAATCTGCACTAGACTTCACATGTTTAATAAGAGTCCTGGCCTGAAAGCATCTAAAGGCCAATATACAGTTATAATCATAGCACCACCTGTTGGCAACAGGATATGTCATGTTTTACACTAACTCAAACATACCATGTTCAACCTGCACCAAACGTCATATGTTTGATAAAAGTTCTGCCCTGAAGACATCTACATGCCAATATTCAGTTATAATCATAGCGCCACCAGCTGGCAGCAGGAAGTTTGGCACACTTAAATGACTTTGACATTTTCCTTGAATATTTACCACTTTAAAGGCATATTGCTGACCGTTCGCTGTTTTCCTAAAGCCACCGGTGGCCTTTCAATGCTTAAATTTTTTTTTTCATTATTTTTGTCCATAATTAATCGCACCAAATTAACATGTTAAATCGACAGACCTATTATTTATATATTTTAAATATTTGAATAGTTGATGTCACTAGTCTGTCTGTCCGCCACTTCACTGTGCCAGTCGCACCCATTTCATATCACTGTCCCTCTTCTCCTCCCCAAACACTCAAAAAAGTCTAGAGCCGAGGCTGATTACAGCACGAACATGTCGTTTGTCTCTGCTGTCACTTCCATGACTGATAACAAATGCACAAAAAAAAAACACTCAGCTGTAAAAATAACAAAACCCAGTGCAATACTGGCATTGAACGTTCATGAACTGTGGTATGAGACTCTCTGGCTTTTTGTGTTCTTTGATACAAAAATACAAAACTAAAAAAAACAAGGTTCAATCTTGGTTTTAATGATGAATTTCAGAAAAGACAAAGTTGCATTGAGTGCAACAGTGCAACACTTTGCTCAGAACTGTCTAGACACTGCCTTGATCTTACTGATGCATGGCCATTATGTTTGATGAGATGACAACCAAGTAATGAAACAGAAGAGATGTGTCACTTACTTTAGGTACACAAATCAATTGCTAGGAGACATTGTTGCACTCTTTTCACAAGCTGAATATGTTCAGCCTCAGCTCTGGAAAAAAATGAAGATATCATCAAGGCACACACATAGTGTACATATCAGTAAAGCATGTTAAGAATGGCTTCAACCAGGACTTGAAAAACTGCCAGGCTGTTAGTGAGGCCGAAGACTTTGACCCCATAGTCATACTCAAAGGTCAGCAGGGGATATTTAAGGTAGTTTATTTTACCCACAATAGCCAATGCATGGTCTTAGTCCACTGTCTTTAATTGCACACAAAGGCAAACCCAGATTCAGCTAGAGAAGTGGTACTTTTCTTAATAATTTTCATGAAATCTGACAAACAGCAATTATACGTGTAAGCAGGGCAACACCACATATGACGAATACAATAAAAATAAAGATCAAATAATGTCAAATCATATATAAATATGGTACATTTCAGAATATATCCTGATTTCAGATTGTGCTAATTTGGTGTTCTTAGTCAAAAATGATCAGTCTTTTAAAGACTGCTTGTAAATCTCTCATTATGCTATAATATTATCAAATCAAGTCTTTTTATCGACTTGTTGTATTTCAATGAGGACAGGTTATGTGTTGCTGTTTTAACTGATTAATATAGGCCTCATTGATGTGAGCTTATGCACCTCAGTTTTTAAGTGCAAAAAGCATTATTTGTGAATTTTGTCAGTGTTTACTTAAAAACTGAGGTGCATAAGTACAGATCAATGAGGTCTGTGATCAATCAGTTATTTGATCATCAGTTTTGATCCCCCCCCCCCCCAAAAAAAAA
>NW_015505460.1:1714729-1720398 GCF_001515645.1 Sinocyclocheilus grahami
AATTGCAAAGTACAAATTGGGTTCTTAGTTAATTCTATATTAGCATGTGAGATGCAGATGAGGCCACATTTCTACATGAGTAATTATTGTATAGGACTAATTAAAGGGGTAACAAAATTTTTCTTGAAAAACAAATTTTGTTTAAGCAAAATAAAACTGGTTTCAGTTTCAGCAAATCACACAGAACTAACACATGCATTGTTCAATTGTTTGCACCTACTAGTGTAAATACAGTATTTCATCTGAAGAAATAAGTTAATTAATCTGAACGACTCATTTTGATGAATTGATTCAAAAGCCTAAATCAAAATCCCACCATTACTGTAGCCAAACCTATGTACTTGAGTACGACTTCTGACTTTTTAAAGTCGACTTTTATGTGATGAATGTCGAGTCGAAGTCGACTAGTCGCTGATGACGTCATTAATGAACAAATAAGTCTGGAGCTGTGATAAACAGCTTGTGCACAGCTATGGCATATGACACAGCGCTGCCCACATGGCTATTGTTCCTATAACAGCTCATTTTTAACAGTTCTTTTGTCTTTGGGTCGTTATATTTCTCACAGATTTCTGATCATTCTAAATCAGATACAGATAAAGTAGCACAGTAAAGTTTACATTCATATGAATGCATTAGTGAGAGCGATTGCGTGTGTGAATTAATTCTACCTGGCAGCGTCTCTCTACTAGTAGTGAAGCTGTGGGATTTAGTTATTAAGAAATATAGGCTTGAACTTTTCAGTTTCAAAGCTATTTTATTGAGAAATCACATTTCCACGCTGAATGATTCTGTGCGCGCGATGTGTGTGTGATGTATGTGCTACTGTCTGTAATGTGTGTGTGTTACAGTGCAGCAGCACATTAGATTAGAACAGCAATTAACTTACCTGTACAATAAGCTGTTTAAAGTGTGCATTCTCCAGTTCAATTTCGAGCATCCAGTAATATAATCTCACATGTCTTGTGGAGCGCTTTCAGAGTATGCATTTATTTGTCATTTTAACTGTTTGGAAACTGAGCGTAAATGTGGAAGTCCTTCAAAGATTTCTTATCCTGTTGCGCCCTCTATAGGACCAGCGACTAGTCGACGTCAAGCTTAAAGCGTCATGGCAGAGCATTGAAGATCTTGAGTTTTTGCTGAAGGGCGTGTTCTGGTGGCCTGACAAACTTTGATGTTTCGCCATTAAATAGGAAGTTGTTATAACTCATAACGCATACAATGTCCGATCAGCCCCAAACTTCAATTGTTTGATAAGAGTCCAGTTCACAACACATTCCCATGCCCATATTTAGTTATAGTCATAGCGCCACCTGCTGGCAACAGGAAATGGCTTGTTTTACACTAACTTAAACATGCAATGTCCAATCTGCACTAGACTTCACATGTTTAATAAGAGTCCTGGCCTGAAAGCATCTAAAGGCCAATATACAGTTATAATCATAGCACCACCTGTTGGCAACAGGATATGTCATGTTTTACACTAACTCAAACATACCATGTTCAACCTGCACCAAACGTCATATGTTTGATAAAAGTTCTGCCCTGAAGACATCTACATGCCAATATTCAGTTATAATCATAGCGCCACCAGCTGGCAGCAGGAAGTTTGGCACACTTAAATGACTTTGACATTTTCCTTGAATATTTACCACTTTAAAGGCATATTGCTGACCGTTCGCTGTTTTCCTAAAGCCACCGGTGGCCTTTCAATGCTTTAATTTTTTTTTTCATTATTTTTGTCCATAATTAATCGCACCAAATTAACATGTTAAATCGACAGACCTATTATTTATATATTTTAAATATTTGAATAGTTGATGTCACTAGTCTGTCTGTCCGCCACTTCACTGTGCCAGTCGCACCCATTTCATATCACTGTCCCTCTTCTCCTCCCCAAACACTCAAAAAAGTCTAGAGCCGAGGCTGATTACAGCACGAACATGTCGTTTGTCTCTGCTGTCACTTCCATGACTGATAACAAATGCACAAAAAAAAAACACTCAGCTGTAAAAATAACAAAACCCAGTGCAATACTGGCATTGAACATTCATGAACTGTGGCATGAGACTCTCAGGCTTTTTGTGGTTCTTTGATACAAAACTGAAATCGGAAAAAAAACAAGGTTCAATCTTGGTTTTAATGATGAATTTCAGAAAAGACAAAGTTGCATTGAGTGCAACACCTGGTAATTTTGCTCAGAACTGTCTAGACACTGCCTTGATCTTACTGATGCATGGCCATTATGTTTGATGAGATGACAACCAAGTAATGAAACAGAAGAGATGTGTCAC
The DNA here is from genome assembly GCF_001515645.1 of Sinocyclocheilus grahami. Taxonomy (NCBI): domain Eukaryota; kingdom Metazoa; phylum Chordata; class Actinopteri; order Cypriniformes; family Cyprinidae; genus Sinocyclocheilus; species Sinocyclocheilus grahami. Next base: position 1,717,024 of record NW_015505460.1, read on the forward strand.
TTACTTTAGGTACACAAATCAATTGCTAGGAGACATTGTTGCACTCTTTTCACAAGCTGAATATGTTCAGCCTCAGCTCTGGAAAAAAATGAAGATATCATCAAGGCACACACATAGTGTACATATCAGTAAAGCATGTTAAGAATGGCTTCAACCAGGACTTGAAAAACTGCCAGGCTGTTAGTGAGGCCGAAGACTTTGACCCCATAGTCATACTCAAAGGTCAGCAGGGGATATTTAAGGTAGTTTATTTTACCCACAATAGCCAATGCATGGTCTTAGTCCACTGTCTTTAATTGCACCCAGATTCAGCTAGAGAAGTGGTACTTTTCTTAATAATTTTCATGAAATCTGACAAACAGCAATTATACGTGTAAGCAGGGCAACACCACATATGACGAATACAATAAAAATAAAGATCAAATAATGTCAAATCATATATAAATATGGTACATTTCAGAATATATCCTGATTTCAGATTGTGCTAATTTGGTGTTCTTAGTCAAAAATTATCAGTCTTTTAAAGACTGCTTGTAAATCTCTCATTATGCTATAATATTATCAAATCAAGTCTTTTTATCGACTTGTTGTATTTCAATGAGGACAGGTTATGTGTTGCTGTTTTAACTGATTAATATAGGCCTCATTGATGTGAGCTTATGCACCTCAGTTTTTAAGTGCAAAAAGCATTATTTGTGAATTTTGTCAGTGTTTACTTAAAAACTGAGGTGCATAAGTACAGATCAATGAGGTCTGTGATCAATCAGTTATTTGATCATCAGTTTTGATCCCCCCCCCCCCCAAAAAAAAACAGTAAAGCATGTTAAGAATGGCTTCAACCAGGACTTGAAAAACTGCCAGGCTGTTAGTGAGGCCGAAGACTTTGACCCCATAGTCATACTCAAAGGTCAGCAGGGGATATTTAAGGTAGTTTATTTTACCCACAATAGCCAATGCATGGTCTTAGTCCACTGTCTTTAATTGCACCCAGATTCAGCTAGAGAAGTGGTACTTTTCTTAATAATTTTCATGAAATCTGACAAACAGCAATTATACGTGTAAGCAGGGCAACACCACATATGACGAATACAATAAAAATAAAGATCAAATAATGTCAAATCATATATAAATATGGTACATTTCAGAATATATCCTGATTTCAGATTGTGCTAATTTGGTGTTCTTAGTCAAAAATGATCAGTCTTTTAAAGACTGCTTGTAAATCTCTCATTATGCTATAATATTATCAAATCAAGTCTTTTTATCGACTTGTTGTATTTCAATGAGGACAGGTTATGTGTTGCTGTTTTAACTGATTAATATAGGCCTCATTGATGTGAGCTTATGCACCTCAGTTTTTAAGTGCAAAAAGCATTATTTGTGAATTTTGTCAGTGTTTACTTAAAAACTGAGGTGCATAAGTACAGATCAATGAGGTCTGTGATCAATCAGTTATTTGATCATCAGTTTTGATCCCCCCCCCCCCCCCAAAAAAAAAACCCTGTGTACCTGTGTTCATTTAAAGAAAACAAGTTGAAAAGATTTAATCCAATATAGCATAACAAGACATTTTTAAGCTATTTTTTGCAGGCCATTTTTGACCAGGAACACAACAAGTATAATAAGGTGGGGAAAAGCTGTCAGCTGTCATGCCGGTGTCGTGCAGTAGGTGGCAGTATTCGCCTTGCAGTAGATTTGCCAACCGCCATCGAAAAGAAAACGCTCAAATGTGCGCATTCAGCCGCTATTAAATCTAAAAGAAGAAGTGCATGTGCGAGAACCAGTGTCGTCTGTTCTAGCGTGTCACATACGTTTGAGCTTCCGTGTTCAATGTAGGGGTGTGCGATATTGACAAAAAAATAATATCTCAATATTTTCTCAATATTGCAGAGTGTGTTATTGTGCTGGTACCTTAAGGACTGCCGAAGACTGCTGACTCCTAATGTTTTTAATATTCTTCATATTCTGTGTGGTGGTCAGTTCATACTGATAGAAATGAATCTTTTCCAATAAGTTTAAACAGATTTTTACATTTTATGGACATTTTTACCTTTATAAAGCCATTTTTTCTAAAAGTGTCTATTATATTTTGAGTCAAATTCTTACATTTAATCAGGGAATTAGAATAATAAGACATTTGGGCTGTTACCGAGCAAATTAAATCAACACAGAAGCTGCACCTGAAGTGGCATTTAGATGTATTTACACACATATATTTAGTTTAATGCAAGAAATGAATGCATTTAACCTGCAATTACAAATGCATAAATAATGTTTTGATATATTAAACATAAAACATTGAATACTGATATTTGAAATGATTTAAAACATGACATTTAAAAAAAAAAAAAGCCGAAATGTGAAATTAAACGCCAGTAGGTGGCAGCAAGTCACTGTTAATAAGTGAGTCGTTGCGATTGAACCGAATCATTTAAACGAGTGATTAATTCAGGAATGACACAAAACAGCGCTGTGGCTGTATTCGGGATGATTTTTGTTGGCGAAATATAGCAAAAACAAGCAATATGGTGTCTAAAACGTAAGTCTCTTAATTAACATTGTTTATTGAATTCAATGACACATTTGTAATCGTGGTAATTTTTAGAGAAAAACGGCACTCTTCGTGTGAAATTGAATAACTATATGAAGTGGTATAAATATATACATTTTCTGCCATTATGTCTTGAATTTGTGATCATTCTAAATGCATTATAATAGAGCGAAATATAGCAAAAACAAGCAATATGGTGTCTAAAACGTAAGTCTCTTAATTAACTTATTGTTTATTGAATTCAATGACACATTTGTAATCGTGGTAATTTTTAGAGAAAAACAGTACTCTTCGTGTGAAATTGAATAACTATATGAAGTGGTATAAATATATACATTTTCTGCCATTATGTCTTGAATTTGTGATCATTCTAAATGCATTATAATAGACTGAATCATGCAGTGAAAGAACGCACTCTAAATGCGCACACGCACTAGTCTAGACTTCACGTGATGTATGCGTGCGCTCTGTAGGGATGTTTTGAATGGTTTTTGCAAAATACTCGATAATGTCAAATCGCACATCGTTAAAACAACAATTACGATATTATCGCAGACGATATATATCGCACACCCCTAGTTCAATGTACTGGATGCACACTTTTTCGATCACTCTTAATTTATCGTTTACTTTTATCTACTGTCAGACTATCTGAGACATCATTGCCATAACGCATTGCTGTGTGTTGTGACGGACAGACTGGCATTCTGACACTGCCAGCTTCATGCTTTCTAACCATATCTCCACTTGTTTACCTTATATAGCAATAATTAAGCTTTATGTATATATATATGTATATATATATATATATATATATATATATA
>NW_015505460.1:1720441-1725441 GCF_001515645.1 Sinocyclocheilus grahami
AGATAAGTTATCTAGAATTATTTATGGAGCAGATAAAATACATATAATCATTTATTAATCAATTATCATTTTGACATATCTTTTCTTTATTTAAAGGCTGAAATGTGAGGTTTACGTTTTTATTAAACTTTTTCAAAGCTTTATTTGAAGATTTACATTAGCTATTTCAACATGCTATTAAACTGTTGTCAGTCAAGTTGTCATTTAAAATCCGAACATTATTGGTAATGTTATTGTTTTAGTGATTATGCAAACAAAAAGTTATTTTGTTTGTTGTTTGTTGATTTTTAAATATAAAACTTGGTGAAGTGATTTATGTGTCGGTACTTTTTTAACTTCTCCGGCACATTTTAACAATACCGTGATAATACTGATAACCGTGACAATTTTGGTCACTATAATCATGATAAGAAATTTTCATACCGTTACATCCCTAATATATATATATACACAGGCACAAATAACTTGATCGGGACATCCCTAGTATTAAATCTAGTGTAGTATGTCATTATTACAGAAGATGAAGCCCATCTGGTCCAGTGTATATTGAAGTTTTCAGACATTAACAGTGTTTTTGTCTGGAGTGGACATTTCACCTATAGCTTGCTAACGACATGAGACAATATTGAATCAATAATGAATAGAAGAGAGTTTGTTGAGAGATTGGTTGTTGTATGTATTGTAGCAGTTTGGAAAATGAAAGTTTGGGTGAGTGGGTGGTGCTTCTATGAAAAACATGCTAAAGCAAACATGCCATTTTAGCTTGCGTTGACAAGCCGTAGAGTTTTTTTTATCGTGACTCGTAGCCGAACGCGTCACATCACGAGAGCAATGCTGTTCCAGGTGAACAAAAAGAGCATGTTCTACATTAATCAAGACACTGGTGGGATACACGTCATGCACAACACGCTCGACAGAGAGGTATGCAAACAGTAATTCATTTAGCTTCAGCCACTCAGTAGACAGAATAATTTCAAATTTTGTTTTGTAGTTAATTTCAGACTTTTTTTATTTAAATCAAATTTATTCTTGATTAAAGATTGAAAATGTCCCATTTCCTGACATTCTAAACATTAATTTCTTCTACGTTTATGGATAATTTTGTCACAGACTTGACTTCATTCATTCATTTATTGTTGCACTGCAAGCATTTAGTTTTCCATCAGGAAATGCAAATTAAGTTTTTACAGAAACATAATTGATTTTGCATGGTTAAGTTTTCATTTTTCTGGTTAAGTGTTTATAAGATCACACTTTATTTTAAGGTGCAATTCTCTATTTCAACAACCCCCTAATCTGCTGCTTATTAATAGTTAGCAAGGTAGATGTTAAGTTTAGGTATGGCATAGGATTCATGCAGAATAATGCATTAATATGTGCTATATAAGTACTAATAAACAGCCAATATGCTAGTATGCATGCTAGTTAATAGTGAGAACTTGTCCCCAAAACTCAAGTGTTACCAATCCGAATTGTATTGCACGTTTACTTCCACATGCGACTGATGTTTGTGCTTTTCTCATCACAGAAACAAGAAACATACACATTGATTATTAAAGGGGCCGATCTGGATGGAGATATGAACGGAAAAACTGGAACAGGAACTGCTGTCATCAAGATTCATGACGTCAATGACAACATTCCTACTTTGGAGAAAAATTCTGTAAGATTTTATTTTTTTTAGTATTACCACACCAGCATGTACCAAATTACTTTACACATCTTTAGTTTATTATGAGTTGTTGGGAATATCTGTATGCACATACTTGTAAAGCACATGCATTATTATTTGAAATTACACATTTAATTGATAGGAAATATTTTGTCATATGTGACCCTGGAGCACAAAAGCAGTGTTGAGTCGCTGGGGTATATTTGTAACAATAGCCAACAATACATTGTATGGGTCACAATTATACATTTTTCTTTTATGCCAGAAATCATTAGGATATTAAGTAAAGATCATGTTCCATGAAGATAGTGTAAATTTCCTACCGTAAATATATCAAAACTTAATTTTTGATTAGTAATGTGCATTGCTAAGAACTTCATTTGGACAACTTTAAAGATGATTTTCTGAATATTTTTGCACCCGCAGATTCCAGATTTTCAAATAATAGTATCTCGGCCAAATATTGTGCTATCCTAACAAACCACACATCAATGGAAAGCTTGTTTATACAGCTTTCAGATGATGCATTCATCTCAATTTTGAAAAATTTACCCTTAAGACTGGTTTTATGGTCCAGGGTCACATATCAGAAAATAGTCAGTTAAGTTAGCTGTTCATGAAAGTGCATCTGGTTAATATATGTGAAATCACTATGGTTTTTAGTATGAGTGCCGTGTGGAAGAAAACACTAGAAATGTGGAAGTGGTGAGGATTCAAGCGATCGATGCGGATCTGATCTACACTGAAAACTGGCTGGCCGTCTTCACAATCGTGTCGGGAAACGAAGCTGGTTATTTCTCCATAATCACAGATAACAAGACCAACGAAGGCATCCTGATTCTCCATAAGGTAGACTGATCAGTCTGTCATTTTTCTCTTTTGCCTTTACAAACAGTGCTTTGTTTTTCTTTGCACACCAGCTGTCAAGATGAATATAGTTTTAACTGCACCATCCTTCAACAGCGTCTCTGCAAAACCTGCATTACATTCTGACAGATTAAACAAACAATCTGCATTGAGATGTGCTGTCAAGTCATCTTTATTTTCATAGAGATTTATACAGTACAGATTGTGCCAAAGCAGCTTCACAGAGAAACACAGGAAAATAGCAGAATCAAATATGGAAACTCAACTATGGAGACAGTTCTGTAAAGCCGATCTAAAATAAAACGGTGTCAATGTTTATCTAAATTCAGCTCAGTGTTGGTTCAGTTCAGATCAGAAACAGTGTGGAGTTCATCAAATTGAAACAAGTTCAGTTCAGCTGTTAGCAGCTGTGTGAAAGGCAACAATGGTGTTCTTTATTCAGCTTGAATCAGTTCAAGATAAAAGAGTAACAGATGTATTATTGGATGTAAAGAGAATTTTTGAATTCTAACATTAGATAATACCTGCATTGTTAGCTCTGTTAGCACTGCCTTTTCCTCAGTGGCAGTTACTTGCGCTTGTGCAAGACTTGAAATATGCTTATGGGCCAAATACTCCACTGGCAAATGTTCAATCACTGGACAACAATCTGTGCAAGCTGAGGACGCTGGTCTTGTTCCAACAAAAAAGAAATCTGCTTCAGAGAAACTTGTGGAGGAACCTGCTGTGGTTCTCCATGCATATTGTGGACAGGGTGAACTTGCTCATTCTGTCGTGTGGTTTTGCTCTCCTGATCTGGGATATCTAATGCTTCTGTGCTGGCTGCTCTGGAATTCACAGCCGTCCTTATCACAGCTGTGTACCAGGCACTGAAAGATCTGTACGAGTGTTTATCCAAGCAATGCATTCGAAATAATGATCATCATTGATGTATGTAATAATACATCAATAATGATGTATTCATTCATTAACGTGTATTATTTCTGCATTCCGGGTCCGTTTGGACCCAGAGAATCATTATTTTATAAAACAGTAACAACTTAATATTTTTCGACTACAACCATACTGTATCTGATCAGCAACTTCTGAGTGAAGTATGAGTGAATGTGAAAAAAATAAAGTTTTAAATGTTGCACATAAACCAAACCAAAATATATAAATAAAAAATGAATAGATAGGTGATAGATAGATATTGAATATCGATCGATCGATAGATAGATAGATAGATAGATATTTGAATAAATCATTGTATAACATTTATAGGAACATATAATCTGAAAATTACCAGTATTAACCCCATTGGAATGAATGGATTTTAATTAAATTAATTTGAATTTATAACTCACGATTGCTCAAAAACAGTCCAAATATATGAATCCTATATATTTATTTCTAACAAAACAATGTCAAAACATCATCAATATTAAAGTTTTCAAACTAAATAAATTGTTGCATAAACTTTGCCTTTCAGATGATAAAAGTGATCAGTTTTTCATTCTGCAGTGGTTTGTCAATAGACATACATATTCATGTTCATCAACAAAATTCATGGGCGTGTAAATTTCTGCTGGTGATTTACATTTACATGCGCAAAGCAGACCTCATACATCATCCGCCCGGAGCTGCTTCCGTGTACAACTGTTGGCGCAAGCTACATTAAAGTGATTATTACGTTTTGAATATGGATATTTTTCTTACAAAAACGCATTGATTCGCTACAGGAGGCCTTTGTTCACCCCCCGGAGCCGTGTGAGATACATTTTTTATGGATGGGCACTTTTTATTTAACTTCTTTTGGACTAATGCATGCAACACCCGCTGAGTGGCATTAAACAGCTTGAAAGATCAAAGACCATTTTTAATATAACTCCGACTGGATTCATCTGAAAGAAGAAAGTCATATACGCCTAGGATGACTTGAGTCATTTATGGGCTAATTTAAATTTTTGGGTGAACTAACCCTTTAATTCTCTTTGCGTGATTCACTCGAATACTCTCCTCCCATAAATTTAGCACCTGAAAGGGAAACTCCTACAATTGCATATTCTGTCCATGCCTTTTCAGCACTAATTCTTCACTGCGCGTCTTTAGTAAATCCTCACAATACCATTTTAACACCAAAAGACAGTTTGCGCTGGCGCAAGCTATTAGTAAATCTGACCCTAAACGTGTTGCAGTTTTTACTATTATTGTATCACAATTAATTGATCTCAGAAACTGTAATCATAATCGTGGTTCACTGTATAGTTTTATTATTTCAGAAGCAAGCATGTTACCCAATCAATGCAGTGGGCATTTTATTTGAGGATTAAAAGAAACACGCCCCTTTAAATAGTGTTCAAAACAAAGATACAAAAACAGGGTAGGAAATGACCCTTTATTTCTAAATGATTACTACTTTTGATGTAAAATTCTTTATAAGTGGACCTTCAGGAACAGGAATAAATGTGTGTGTGTGTGT
>NW_015505460.1:1726740-1769493 GCF_001515645.1 Sinocyclocheilus grahami
GATAGATAGATAGATAGATATTTGAATAAATCATTGTATAACATTTATAGGAACATATAATCTGAAAATTACCAGTATTAACCCCATTGGAATGAATGGATTTTAATTAAATTAATTTGAATTTATAACTCACGATTGCTCAAAAACAGTCCAAATATATGAATCCTATATATTTATTTCTAACAAAACAATGTCAAAACATCATCAATATTAAAGTTTTCAAACTAAATAAATTGTTGCATAAACTTTGCCTTTCAGATGATAAAAGTGATCAGTTTTTCATTCTGCAGTGGTTTGTCAATAGACATACATATTCATGTTCATCAACAAAATTCATGGGCGTGTAAATTTCTGCTGGTGATTTACATTTACATGCGCAAAGCAGACCTCATACATCATCCGCCCGGAGCTGCTTCCGTGTACAACTGTTGGCGCAAGCTACATTAAAGTGATTATTACGTTTTGAATATGGATATTTTTCTTACAAAAACGCATTGATTCGCTACAGGAGGCCTTTGTTCACCCCCCGGAGCCGTGTGAGATACATTTTTTATGGATGGGCACTTTTTATTTAACTTCTTTTGGACTAATGTATGCAACACCCGCTGAGTGGCATTAAACAGCTTGAAAGATCAAAGACAATTTTTCAGCTTGAAAGATCAAAGACCATTTTTAATATAACTCCGACTGGATTCATCTGAAAGAAGAAAGTCATATACGCCTAGGATGACTTGAGTCATTTATGGGCTAATTTAAATTTTTGGGTGAACTAACCCTTTAATTCTCTTTGCGTGATTCACTCGAATACTCTCCTCCCATAAATTTAGCACCTGAAAGGGAAACTCCTACAATTGCATATTCTGTCCATGCCTTTTCAGCACTAATTCTTCACTGCGCGTCTTTAGTAAATCCTCACAATACCATTTTAACACCAAAAGACAGTTTGCGCTGGCGCAAGCTATTAGTAAATCTGACCCTAAACGTGTTGCAGTTTTTACTATTATTGTATCACAATTAATTGATCTCAGAAACTGTAATCATAATCGTGGTTCACTGTATAGTTTTATTATTTCAGAAGCAAGCATGTTACCCAATCAATGCAGTGGGCATTTTATTTGAGGATTAAAAGAAACACGCCCCTTTAAATAGTGTTCAAAACAAAGATACAAAAACAGGGTAGGAAATGACCCTTTATTTCTAAATGATTACTACTTTTGATGTAAAATTCTTTATAAGTGGACCTTCAGGAACAGGAATAAATGTGTGTGTGTGTGTTTGATACTTCAAATGTCCAGCAGGAAGTCTCCTACATTCCTGCATCCCCCGTTTCCTGCTTTTCACCCTTTGTTTGCTTTTACAGGAGCTGGACTACGAAGAGCTGAAGGAAATCAAGCTGCAGGTGTCTGTTGCTAACAAGGCACAGTATCACTCTTCAGTAGTCATAACAGAGAGCAAGACATACAGCATCCATGTCAGTGTGGTCAACCAGCCTGAGGGCCCTCGCTTCAAACCCGCTGTCAAAGTCATCACCATCTCTGAAGAAAGCACCAGCACTATTTTACATAAAGTCATTACCAATTACGCAGCAATAGACAGCGATACGCTACTAATTGCTAATAACGTGAGGTGAGACTACAGAAATTCTACAAACATACTAAAGGATGTGGTTTTGTTCAGCTGTTGAAATAAAACTATTCATTTATTTAATTTTAGGTATGCAAAAGGACGAGATGTTGACAACTGGTTGATTATAGATGAGAGGATGGCTGATATAAGACTAAATAAAATACCAGATTATGAGTCCAAGTTTCTGATCAATGGCACATATTGCGCTCAGATAATATGCATCACTAATGGTAAGTGAGCCTGTGGTGATAGGCTATTACATTTTATGATATGCAGTGCTGGGTAGTAACTGAGTACATATAATCTGGATTTTGGAATCTGATTACATAATCCAAATTATATGTACTCACTACATATGTGTAATCCAGATTATGTTATTTACTACAGTTTTCATCATGTAATTTGTAATCAGTAACAGACTTAATCTACCCAGCATTGGTGGTTTGTATGTAAAACTCCTTAGAATTGGCAACAGATATTATTAAAAGCACTTATAAAAAAAGCAAAAGAGTTTCAAAATGTATAGTTTCATGTGCTGCCATTTCTGTTACAGATACCCCGGCTAAAACTGCAACAGGAACCATTGCCGTTCAAGTAAAAGACTTTAATGACCACTGTCCTGTGCTGAGCCATCAGTCTCAAACGCTGTGCTATGAGGATCAAGTGGTTTATGTCACGGCTGTGGACAAAGATCAGTTCCCCAATGGAGCACCCTTTGGTTTCAAAGTGGACACCATAAGCACAAAGGAGTCATGGAGCATCGAGCCTCTCAATGGTAATTAATTGTAACTTCTTTTGGCCACATCACATTAACTTGTGGAAACGTCATAGACTGTTAAAGCCAAGATACAGTATAGGAACTCATGGGGATGTGATAATATGTCAAGGCCATGAGATATTAGAGAATTACGGAGAAATGCAGACTTGAAATAAGCATAACTGACATTCATGCTTGGCTCATATATCTGTTTTGTCCCATATTCGAAGCTCAAGGATCCATAAAAATATGGTACAGTGAAAAATGGACTTTTGCTACAGAATTGAGTTTGTAAACCGAGATACAGCACTTCATAATCTCTTCATGAGAATGATGCTGTAGATACTGATGCATGAAGGAAGCGTCACGTAAGCGTTGCATTTAGGTGCAATAGAAAGCATCAGTAAGTAACTGGCTGTAAAGCCAGGTGAACTCAGACATAAGGCGAAAAAGGATTCAAATGCAGATTAAACACTTATTTAATAATAATAACAGCGACAACAAAATAATTATTTTTTATTATTTTCAGAAAATTTACTGTCAGTAAAGATGCTGCATCTATTGTGTCCGACATGTTTTCTCACTTACAATTTTGTGGTGGCGTTCATATGTTTTCAGTTCATAAATTTGATCATGATCAAATCGACATGACTTGAATGCACCATTAACCCTTTTTTATTTCATTCGTCCAAACAAAATAATACTGAAAGTTAATTTTTTAAGATATCAACCTCAAATTTGGAACACAACTTGTTTAGGTTATGCCTTTGATTTGTTCACAACCCTTTTTTATTTCATTCGTCCAAACAAAATAATACTGAAAGTTAATTTTTTAAGATATCAACCTCAATTTGGAACACAACTTGTTTAGGTTTATGCCTTTGATTTGTTCACAGTTTTAGAGTAAAACATGTTTTGGAAAATATATTTTTCATGTAAAAGATGAAAATAGTATTTTTGTGCATTTCCAGTGGTATCGGTGGAGGCATCCAGGGTGCATAAGAATGCCATTTTAATGCATTTTGCTTATAACATACTCATGTTTTAATGCTTTACTATATATTTATACCCCTCATTTCATTTTCTGGTGCCTTTTCTTTTACCAACTTCTGCTCCAAACAATTGGAGCAGTTGAGACACATAGATATTGAAAGGTCTGACAGGCTGAGCATCAACCGCTTCGATTGTTTACCAGCCTGAGGTTACTTTTTCAGGATGTTTTATTGAAAGTGAAATACACTAATCGTTGAGCACAAGAATGCACAGTTTTAGACAGTATTACATTCATGGAGAAGCTCTGGTAATTATCACATTACCCCATCTTACATCCAAATAGGGCTTAAGATGGTGAAGTTAATGAGGGTGTGCAGTTAGTTACTACAGCAAGTTGAGTCACCTTGACATTTTTTACACTGTAGAAAAAAAATAGTTCGATTCAATTTTAGTATTGGATTTAGGTCTTGAAAACAGGTCATTCATCATGTGTCAATCTTGCTTACGTCATATTCTTTTTCTATTAAATCATATTTTCAGGCACTACAGCGATATTCAGGTCTCAAAAAACACTGTGGCCTGGCATGTACCATGTGTTTGTGGACGTGTGGGACCAGCAGGGGAAGATCTGTGCTAGTCAGGAGCTTCAGATAGACATCTGCACGTGTGACGCAGCTAAAGTTTGCATGCCCCAAAAGACCGTCTCCACGTTTGGAGCATCTGGTGTTCTTCTAATGCTGCTGGGACTGCTGCTGCTTCTGTGTGAGTGCAAACACTGAAGCTCTCTTTCTGTCAGTATGTGCTGTTCGGTGTTCTTAAAAATGCATTTTTAAATACTTTAAAGTAATGTTACTGGCTAATTTTCTCAACTAATCGTTAAGGAAATTAATTTTCTGTTATGTTTATTATCAATTACTTTATTATTGAGTATTATTATTATTTATTTATTTTTTGCTGATTTACCCATATGGTAAATACATATATATATATAGACAGAGAGAGAGAGAGAGAGTTATAAAGACTGAATAAATAGATTTTTAAAAAATGGTAAAAAGGTATTTACATAAATGTATATTTTATAATATTATAATATATTTTTGTCCATTTTGTATATTTTTGAAAATATATTTAAAAAATGTATTATTTAAAAGCATTTAAAATGCATTTTGTTCTCCATATATTTCCAATCTAAGAAAATATATTTCACATTTGTAGAAAAAAACTATTTGTTGTCTATAACATGTGTGAGCATAAAACTGTCACAACACAGAAGAAAACCTCGATGAGACAGACAGGTAAGTTAAATTTCTTTATTAACAGCTTGGAGCAGAGTGAGGTGATGTGGAATCAACAGGTGAGTCAATCAAAGTCAATGTGAGAAACTGGACTTTGCTCAGGTGGATAATAGTTCTTTGGATCTCTTTCCAGGAAAAAAGAAGGAGGACAGTTAATGCTGACTGCAGACAGGTGACTACAGGTAACTATCTAGGTAGGTGAGACCGGTAAGGAGTAGCGTAGTGAACTCAAGACCAGACAAAGTGCAACTGAAGTGATGGTGTATTAGAGCTAGTCTTGATTAGGTGTGATTGGGTCTGACGAGGCTGGAGTATCCCTGACAGTACCGTCGAGGACGGCTGTGGCCCCTGGGTGCAGGATGATCGGGATGGAGGGTATGGAAATTAATTAGGAATGACGGGTCCAGGATATTGTCTCTAGGCACCCATGACCTTTCCTTGGGGCCGAATCCCTCCCAGTCGATGAGATATTCTAGGCGGCCACCTTGATGCCGGGAGTCCAGTATGGTGTTGACTCGGTAGATGGTTTCCTTCTCATCGATCTCGGGAGGAGGAGGTACGTCCGTTTCGTCAGACCCTGAGGGAGAAGGAGACAGAGGATTAGTGCAAGGCTTGAGCAGAGATACGTGGAAGGTAGGTGCTATACGGTAGAGAGATGGAAGATCAAGCCTGTAGGTGACATTGTTGATCTGCCTCCTGATGGTGAACGGGCCAATATAGCGGGGACTCGGCTTGCGGCAAGGCAGTCGAAGACGGATGTCCCATGTGGACAGCCAAACCTTATTTCCAGGTTGGTATTGCGGAGTAGGTAGGCGACGAACGTTCGCTTGGATCTGGTGTCTCCGAACTGCCTGCTGGAGATGAACATGCACCGAATCACATACCCTCTTGCTCTCTCTGAACCAGTGATTAAACACTTATTTAATAATAATAACAGCGACAACAAAATAATTATTTTTTATTATTTTCAGAAAATTTACTGTCAGTAAAGATGCTGCATCTATTGTGTCCGACATGTTTTCTCACTTACAATTTTGTGGTGGCGTTCATATGTTTTCAGTTCATAAATTTGATCATGATCAAATCGACATGACTTGAATGCACCATCAACCCTTTTTTATTTCATTCGTCCAAACAAAATAATACTGAAAGTTAATTTTTTAAGATATCAACCTCAATTTGGAACACAACTTGTTTAGGTTTATGCCTTTGATTTGTTCACAGTTTTAGAGTAAAACATGTTTTGGAAAATATATTTTTCATGTAAAAGATGAAAATAGTATTTTTGTGCATTTCCAGTGGTATCGGTGGAGGCATCCAGGGTGCATAAGAATGCCATTTTAATGCATTTTGCTTATAACATACTCATGTTTTAATGCTTTACTATATATTTATACCCCTCATTTCATTTTCTGGTGCCTTTTCTTTTACCAACTTCTGCTCCAAACAATTGGAGCAGTTGAGACACATAGATATTGAAAGGTCTGACAGGCTGAGCATCAACCGCTTCGATTGTTTACCAGCCTGAGGTTACTTTTTCAGGATGTTTTATTGAAAGTGAAATACACTAATCGTTGAGCACAAGAATGCACAGTTTTAGACAGTATTACATTCATGGAGAAGCTCTGGTAATTATCACATTACCCCATCTTACATCCAAATAGGGCTTAAGATGGTGAAGTTAATGAGGGTGTGCAGTTAGTTACTACAGCAAGTTGAGTCACCTTGACATTTTTTACACTGTAGAAAAAAAATAGTTCGATTCAATTTTAGTATTGGATTTAGGTCTTGAAAACAGGTCATTCATCATGTGTCAATCTTGCTTACGTCATATTCTTTTTCTATTAAATCATATTTTCAGGCACTACAGCGATATTCAGGTCTCAAAAAACACTGTGGCCTGGCATGTACCATGTGTTTGTGGACGTGTGGGACCAGCAGGGGAAGATCTGTGCTAGTCAGGAGCTTCAGATAGACATCTGCACGTGTGACGCAGCTAAAGTTTGCATGCCCCAAAAGACCGTCTCCACGTTTGGAGCATCTGGTGTTCTTCTAATGCTGCTGGGACTGCTGCTGCTTCTGTGTGAGTGCAAACACTGAAGCTCTCTTTCTGTCAGTATGTGCTGTTCGGTGTTCTTAAAAATGCATTTTTAAATACTTTAAAGTAATGTTACTGGCTAATTTTCTCAACTAATCGTTAAGGAAATTAATTTTCTGTTATGTTTATTATCAATTACTTTATTATTGAGTATTATTATTATTTATTTATTTTTTGCTGATTTACCCATATGGTAAATACCTGATGGTGAACGGGCCAATATAGCGGGGACTCGGCTTGCGGCAAGGCAGTCGAAGACGGATGTCCCATGTGGACAGCCAAACCTTATTTCCAGGTTGGTATTGCGGAGTAGGTAGGCGACGAACGTTCGCTTGGATCTGGTGTCTCCGAACTGCCTGCTGGAGATGAACATGCACCGAATCACATACCCTCTTGCTCTCTCTGAACCAGTGATCGACCGCTGGAACCTCAGATGGCTCTCTGGTCCATGGGAAAAGGGGAAGTTGTAAGCCGAGTACACACTGGAAGGGTGTGAGGCCAGTAGTGTTCTGCCGGAGGGAGTTTTGTGCATACTTGGCCCAGGGAAGGTAATGGCTCCAGCAGTTCTGGCTGTTATGGCAGTAGCTGCGAAGATATCTCCCAATCTCCTGGATCTTTCGCTCAGTCTGGCCATTAGATTGCGGGTGGTATCCAGAGGTCAGGCTTATGGAGACTCCTAAGAGTTGGAAGAAGGCCCCTCAGACCCGGGAGATGAATTGGGGCCCACAATCGGAGACGATATCTTCAGGAATACCGAAGTTGGAATAGCTGTTTCGCGGTCTCCATGGAGGTGGGTAATCCTCTGAGAGGGAGAAGTTTAAACGCCTTAGAGAATCTGTCGACGACAACAAGGATACAGGTGTAAGATTCCTATTCAGGGAGGTCGGTGACAAAGTCGACTCCGATGTGGGACCAGGGCCGGCGTGGTATGGGAAGCGGTACCAGTTTTTCTTGTGGCAGATGATGGGGAGACTTGGTGATGGCACAGCAGGTTCTGACTGAGTGGCTTAGCAGATTTCTTCATTCAGTGTTCTGCTCCGCCGGGGAAAGCTTATGGGAGAAGTATGCACAGGAATGGAGGACTGGAGGCTCTCCGAAACGTTGTGATAGCACCGCTCCTACTCCTACTGTGGACGCGTCGACCTCAATGACAAACAGCCACTGAGGGTCCTGGTGGACAAGGGTAGGAGCGGTGCAAAAGGCTTCCTTTAGCAAAATTCTTGAGGGCATCAGGTGTCCAGGACAGAGACTTGGGCTTGTTACAGAGCATGGAGGTTAGAGAAGCTGTGATGAGACTGTAATGATGAATGAAGCGGCGGTAGAAGTTGGAGAATCCCAGAAAGCGATGAAGTTCCTTAAAGGTCTTGGGTTGAGGCCAGTTTCGAACGGCTTGCACCTTGTTGTTATCCATCTGGATGCCCTGGGGACTGATAACATAGCCGAGGAAATTGGTGGTGGTGCATTGGAACTTGTACTTCTCCAGCTTGAGGTAAAGGTGGTATTTCCTCAGCTTCTGAAGGACCTGCTCCACGTGATGCCAATGTTAGGCCAGGTTCCTGGAGTATATGAGGATGTCATCGATGTGCACAATCACAAAGTGATGGAGAAACTCCTGAAACACCTTATTCATAAACCCTTGGAAGACAGAAGGTGAGTTGGATAATCCATACGGCATAACGAGGTATTCAGAGTGTCCGGTGGGAGTGATGACGGCAGGTCCAGCTTGGAGAAGATGCGAGCTCCACGTAGTTCCTCCAGCGCAGCCGGCACCAGCGGAAGGGGATACGGGTATTTGACTGTTTGAGAATTGAGGGAACAGTAATCGATACAAGGCCGCAAGCCTCTGTCCTTTTTGCGCACAAAGAAGAAGCTGGACGCAGTCGGTGAGGTCGAGGGACGGATGAAGCCTTGTTGGAGAGCCTCCTCAATGTACTCCTCCATAGCTCTTTGCTCTGGGATGGACAATGGGTAAACTCTACCCTTGGGGAGTTGAGCTCCAGGCAACAGATCGATGGCACAATCCCATGGCGGGTGAGGTGGTAGTTCCGTGGCAGCCTGCTTACTGAATACATCCTGGTACGCCCGGTATTCTGAAGGGATGGTAGGAAACTCCTACGGTTTAGGACTCTCAATATTGGTGGCAAAGACTGGAAGGAGATGAGATTGTGGAGAAGAAATTTTGGTCAGGCAGTTCTGAAGACAGTACTCACTCCAGTGGAGAACTTCGTTATTATTCCAGTTAATGATAGGAGAATGAAGGGCCAGCCACGGGCGTCCCAGGACGACCTCCATGGTGGAATCCTCCAGCACCAGAAAGGAGAGGACGCAGTCGGTGAGGTCGAGGGACGGATGAAGCCTTGTTGGAGAGCCTCCTCAATGTACTCCTCCATAGCTCTTTGCTCTGGGATGGACAATGGGTAAACTCTACCCTTGGGGAGTTGAGCTCCAGGCAACAGATCGATGGCACAATCCCATGGCCGGTGAGGTGGTAGTTCCGTGGCAGCCTGCTTACTGAATACATCCTGGTACGCCCGGTATTCTGAAGGGATGGTAGGAAACTCCTACGGTTTAGGACTCTCAATATTGGTGGCAAAGACTGGAAGGAGATGAGATTGTGGAGAAGAAATTTTGGTCAGGCAGTTCTGAAGACAGTACTCACTCCAGTGGAGAACTTCGTTATTATTCCAGTTAATGATAGGAGAATGAAGGGCCAGCCACGGGCGTCCCAGGACGACCTCCATGGTGGAATCCTCCAGCACCAGAAAGGAGAGGAGCTCCTCATGACGGCACCCAATGCGACGCATAATGTTGGAAGAGCATAAACTAATCTTGCCACGGCCCAGTGGTTTTCCCTGGATGATGAGGATATTCAAGACTTGAGCATGTTTCTGAGGTTTGAGCCATAGCCGTTGTAGTGTGGCCAGCGAGATTAAGTTTCCAGAGGAGCCAGAGTCTATGAGGGCATGCGCTGAAAGGGATTGGTGAGATTAAATTAATGATACACTCATGCGAGTCAGGGTTGCTATTTGAGGACTGAGCTGGATGGTACTCACCGCTGGGCATGCTGGTCGGACCTGGCAGGAATTAATCAAGTGTCCGTTAGCTCCACAGTACAGACAGAGTCCAGAAGTCATCCTCTGGTTGCGCTCCACACGGGTGAGATGATATGAGTCAACTTGCATAGGCTCTGGTGCTGGAGGCGATGAGGTGGTTGAGGTCAGTGAAGAGAGTGGCAGGACATCCTTGCAAGCATATAAATGCTGAGAGATCTTGATGACTTTCTGAATGAAGCTTTCCAGGCCAACCGTGTCATCATAAATCATCATATGTAATCGAATGTCTGTGTTGAGCCCTTGACGAAACGCGGTTAGTAAGGCCACCTCATTCCAGCCACCAGTCACCGCTAGGGTGCCAAATTTGACAGCATACTCACTCACAGATGCCTTGCCCTGACTGATGCGGAAAAGCTTATCATGGACGGAGATCTCCGTGGCGGAGTGACCGAACACCTCTTTGAAATGTGATGTAAAGGCTGCTAGAGTGTAAATAGCGGGGCTGTTGGAATTCCAAATGGATTGTGCCCACTGAAGAGCGCATCCTGCTAGATGGGAGATCATAAACGCGATCTTGGAGCGATCGTTGGTGAAGGCCTGAGGCTGCATCTCGAAGTAGAGTGATTGGGTCTGATGAGGCTGGAGTATCCCTGACAATAACACATTTGAATAATTTTATTTAAAAAATGTATTAACAGTAATGAACCATTATAAATCTAGTTTTGATCTGTAGTAGGCTATTTTATCCAAATGTGCATTTTAGCCAAAATGTATTCTACTGTAAGGTTAAAAATTTATTTTCTTGCCTTTGAAATGCATTTTGAAATGTATTCTGGTATATGAAGGTTGAAACTAAATATTTTTTTCATTTAAAAAAAAAAAAGTAACTTTATTGTTTACAACATATATTTAAAATATATTTTGCCCAGATAAATAAATATATATATATATATATATATATAGTATAATCTTCATTAAGCAGATATTGCTTTGAGATTAAGATCAAAATACTGATTACATCTGGTCCTCCATGTAAAGATCCTGGATTATGAAATCTTAAGTACACATATGCATACAGTTTACATATTACAAGTAAAACATGTTAGTATATTTAAAATTTAGTTTGCTGTTGTTGCATGGCCCTATATGAATGGATTGTGTGTGGTTGTGGAAGATGTTTACTGATGCAGTGCTCAGAGAACACTGATGACTGATGTTGACTGTGTTTGCAGTGGTGCCGCTTCTGCTGCTCTTCTGTCTTTGTGGAGGTGCAGGAGTTGCGGGAGATTTCAAGACCATGCCGTTTGATGCTAGAGAGCATCTTATCTCGTATAACACTGAAGGACAGGGGGAGGACAAGGTATGTGACACTACAGTACAAGGCAGAATTTTAACACAGACTGATTTTTGAAGTTCAGAATCAGATATTATATGACGTCACATCTTCCAGAGGCCTTTTCTTAGAGTGTTTTTGAAGAGCAACTGTCTAGAAGCTAATGTTTAGAGGCTAAAGTGCCTAAACCGTTGAATTTGTAATAGCTGGTCATTATGAAATTTGGTGGATACTTAGAATGTGTACATTAGGCTGTGTACCAAATTTTGTGATACTCACACACGTTAGCACTATAAAAAGCTAATTTAAAGTTCTTTTGAATTGTACAGGGAAGAATAGAAATAAATTTTTCCTCTGAATACTTCAGTTCCCTCAAATCAAATGGTAATTTCCATTTATTCAAAAACATGATTGCCATCCTTTTTCTGATCTACGTCTATTTTGGTGTGCATCATCTAGAAATGCCAATGACGAGACATTTCTAAGGAATTTGGATGCATTTAACTCTTTAGCAGATGTTTTGTTTGTTTGTTTTTGGATGTGGCCCATAATGACTAATTAGCCTGTATCTTATCAGTACAACATCAAAACAACACAAGCATTCGGAGGACACATGCAAAATATCAAACATATGTTACTGAACATTTCTAAACTTTTTAACTGTTAGTTTTTATTTAACAGACAGAATCAGCAGCATTTGTGTTTTCAATTTGGACAAATTCTAAACTTGGACCCTGTTAACTGCAGTTGTTTATTATTTATTCTAGTCATTTATTATTTATTATATTAGGTTTACATTTCTTGTGCATTTTTGTGTTGAGTAAAGAGTGCAGCAGAAAACTACACTGTTAAGCACACAAACTGCTACATCTGTTATTACACACGTGCCTATAGGCTATTTATTTATTTATGGGACAAAGACGAAAATGGGTTTTCAAGTATCAAAACAACTAAAGATTAATGCTGCTTTAATTTTTTTTCCCATATCAGTCTTTTTTTCCATTACCAATCTTTGTCACTGTCCTTCAAACCACATTTACCCATTTGTCAGCAAGAGGTTTTTAATTATTTAAAATACGATCAAATGTAGTACAATCACTTGTTAATATATATATATATATATATATATATATATATATATTAACAAGTGATTGTACTACATTTGATCGTATTTTAAATAATTAAAAACCTCTTGCTGACAAATGGGTAAATGTGGTTTGAAGGACAGTGACAAAGATTGGTAATGGAAAAAAAGACTGATATGGGAAAAAAAATTAAAGCAGCATTAATCTTTAGTTGTTTTGATACTTGAAAACCCATTTTCGTCTTTGTCCCATAAATAAATAAATAGCCTATAGGCACGTGTGTAATAACAGATGTAGCAGTTTGTGTGCTTAACAGTGTAGTTTTCTGCTGCACTCTTTACTCAACACAAAAATGCACAAGAAATGTAAACCTAATATAATAAATAATAAATGACTAGAATAAATAATAAACAACTGCAGTTAACAGGGTCCAAGTTTAGAATTTGTCCAATATCACTAATGGGGTTTTTGGTTCTGGTGGTCTAAAGTGTTGATTTTTTATTTTTAGTAGATAGTAGTAAGTTTATTGTCTTTCATTTCTATCATGCATGTTGCTTTAATCCATATTGGTCAAACTGCTGAACTTTAATGTATTGTGTTGCAGTTGCTTATCAGGTTGAAGTAATTTGCTAAAATTATTTTCTTGTCAAAGATGATTACACATATTTGGCACTTATAAAAACATGCTGTACTCTGTCCCCCAGGACATGGCTATCTTAAAGATTTCAAAGGAGCTGGAGGACAACAAGCGCGGTAATGTGGGCGCTGTAGGAGGAGCTAAGATATGGGGTGGAGTAAAGGATGGTGGATGTGGAGCAGAAGGCTCACACTGGACCTCGTTCTATGACCAGCATGACAGTGCATATCTTCACCAGAATGACGGGTGGTATGTGTCTGGACAAAGAAAAGGAGAACACAGCAGATTTGAAGACAACATGTTTGACGGGCTTGCACTGTCTGATGCTTTCTTAGGCAACTACTATTCTCAAGTAAGTATCAGTTTTACACAGCATAATCTTCATAACTAAACGTAAACTAACAATTAATCAATCATGTAATCAAAATAAATGAATCGACTATGTATTAACATTAATATTGCAAAATGCATATAGAAGACTCCAAATACCAGGTGCACATAACAAGCTTTTGCATAGCATGCCATAAAAGAGCACCAGAACAGAAAGCGTTAACCCTCATAATGCATTTGAGTTCATTTTGACCTGGAAGAGATACATAAAAACTTCTAAATCATACATAGTTTTTAATAAGCGAACAAAACTTTTTTACAATTATTCTTTAAAAGATATAACCATTCACACACACAAAAAAGCTACACGTTTCACATTCCGGTCATTTTGGACCCAGGTAAGTATGGAGCACCATCGGTGTCAAAAATATTTTTTGTAAAATTATTCATGAAGTTATATTAGTGTAAAATATATTTTACCCCATATCTCACAATTTTGGAACGGAATTTTGAATATGTATGCATGCATATGTATATTAATATTTATGCCCATTGATGAACCATTGCGACATGAACAATGTATGACTTTTTTCATCTGAAATTGAGTAATTATGAGTTATAAATTCAAAGGAATTGAATTCAATTTCATTCATTCCAATTCACAATACGACTGTTATATATATATATATACACATAATAATGCTTAGATTAGTCCTTATAAATTTCATACAATTATATATAGGTAAATGCAGTAATAACATGGTAATAACATGGTAACATTCAAAACTGATTTTTTTTCACAATCACTTATTAATTAGAAGTTGTTAATCAGATACAATATGGTTTTCGTTGGAAAATACTATGACTATTTTATAAACGATTTATAACGATTCTTCAGGTCCAAACGGAAATATAATGTGAAAATAGCATACAGATTTTGAATGCATTATGAGGATTAAAGACCAGACTGATATGTTTAAACTTGACCTTTAAACTAAAAAAACCCCAGTAAAACAGATAGAAAATTCCGCAATACAGTATGTACCGTTAGAAATATTTACTAAAAATGTATTTTTGGGTCACTGGTGTATATGAATGGGTCAAGGGTTTCTGAATCAATAAATGCAACATTATTTCCTGTGTTACTACAGAAAGCAAGTCATGTGGCTAAGAAGCAAGACATAGGAGAAAGTCTAAAGATCTATGACTACGAGGGTCAGGAATCATACAAGGGCTCATTTGAGGACATCTGTGGTCTCTTACACGAAGAAAATGACTTTGCTTTTCTTGATGACCTTGATATAAAGTTCAAGACACTGGCTGAGATCTGTAGTGGTTCGACAATAAAGGCTGAAATCAGCACGACCGTCCCTGTGACCTCCAAACCGGTCCTCTCCACCACACACAAAGATGTCAACATACAAGAGTCAGTTAGTCATTTACAGTCTCAGGAGAAAGCAACCTCATCCGCCATCATTCATACCGCAGGAGCGCAGCAGACCAGCAGCATGTCTTCAACAGGAGTCTATGTCCAAGATAAAGTAGTGGTTCCTAACCAAACCCTGTTAGTCCAGCAGCCTGCGATGTACTACACCTCTGCCACCCCCATTTATGTGATGGAAGCCCAGCCATCTCTGCTGGTGATGCCCGGCCCAGTCCTAGGCCTTCAGGAGAACCTGTTAATGGAGGAGAAGAAGGGGTCTGGTGCTTCTGCCAAACGTGAAACGCAGCACTACCAGAGTGTAGTTCTTGTTGAGAAGCAGCCACCAAAAGGGTCTTTGCAAACTCAAGGAGCGATGCAGATGGTTGACACTGAAATAATGCAGTCCATGGAGGCTCAAGGGGTTAAACGGGCACTCCATCCATCCGCCCAGATGTTTAACACTGAAATAATGCAGTCCACTGAGGTTCACGAGGTTAGACGGGAGGTCCATCCAGCCAGAAGGGTGACGGCAGGAGCGGCCAGAGACACGGAAGTTTATGCTTCGTTGGATATGAGGGTTCCTCAGAGTCTGTAAGCACTTGGGATGCACCGATACTACATTTCTCAGCCGATAACCGATAAATTATTCAGAATAACATATGCCGATACCCATACCCTGGTTTTCTTAAAGTCCAGGTGAACTGGAAGTTGCTGCCGACTTTTCTTCAGTATTGTGACATTTCCAACTGAAACTGAATATTTTAATGCTCCTCCTCTCTGTCTTTTGCTCACAGCAAACTAAAGGGGTGGTTCCGAATATTCTTTGCCCAATTGCTCACCTCAAAACCTTAAGCAATGTGTGCTAACAAAGTAAACAGTGTACATTTTAATAAATAAAAAAATCTCTCGCAGCTAATGCTGTGCATGGAACCCTCTCATTTGGCACATTGCTATAATATAAGACGTTAAAAGTTACAACAAAGCCTGAACTGTTTTATTCAACTGCTGTTTATTTTCAGATATAATCAAATAAAAACTGAAATGCTTGTATATGACTCAGTTGCACATAAGGTAGTTTTCGTAAAAAAAAAAAAAAAACTTGTCTTCATGACAGATTTATTCCGACATACATAATTAACAATAAATAGGCTCCATCTGTTTTTTATAGCTAACTAACGAATTGTGGTAAATGCAGCGAGGCCCGTAGCCAGCTTTGAGGTCCGGACCTCGGTACATTGTTCACGTTCAAAACAAAAATTTGTTCTCTGAATGACTAGTTTGCTAATTAAAACTCCTCATATGAGTGTCTGCGTTTATAATTCAGTTTAACAGTTTGCAAGAATGTTTAGCGTCCGCGGTATGAAAATGATCGCTGCAAGACGCTGGCAGAGTGAACGAGTCTTCAGAGAAAATTATTTTCCACTTAATTTGACACTTTAGAAAGTTAATAAAGTGGGAAGTTTCAGTTTAGGGTCAGCGATATCTTTATCTTATCTTATTTGCAAAGGATTTGAAATAATTTCGGTTTATTATTATTTTTGTTTTTATTTGTTTTTATAGCAATATCTGGCAACGTTGCATCTTCGGCACTTAAACTGACAGTTATCAAAAAAGCCCACGGACAGGCTATTGCTGACAGGATAGCACATTCGGTTAGACAAACACAAAAAATATCATGAAATTATCTGTCAGAAATGTTATCAACTTTGTCAAAAACAGTAGCATTTAACACTAGTACACACAGATCTGTAGAACAAGTAAGTTACATAATGAAATGAAATAGAAGCAAACACTAGCCATGAAGAAGTCTATTTCATTCAGTAAAGTATTTAAGTACACAGTATAGTAGTTTACTGTTGCATGATTAATAAACATCTGATAAAATGATCTACCCCTAACCTATAGTAAAACATTCTCAAATTTTTACACAATAAATATGACATAATTTAACAGTGCTCATCCCTCCAAAACAGAGAAAACATCTTTCACAAACATCTACATCTCCGTCTCTTTTAAAGTGTTTATATAATGAGCTGTATTTGTAGGGTTTATTAGCTTAACCCCACCCCAGACCTGACTAATTTTCAAACTCTGGCTACGGCCATGAATGCAGCATTAAGTGACATTGTTCACAAGCTGTTTTATTGTCATATTTCCGCAGTTGAAACACTGATTGAGCGATTACATAGACATGACACATTTCAGTAAGTTGTACTTTATCTTCTGATGTTCATTCATGTTTATTTTGCGCTGTAACTTGAATTAAAGTGGAAGAGACTCACGCTCCGCACTGCCGCTTTAACTGAAACAAAAACTGTATTTAATGTTTCAATTTTGCAATACAATAGACACTGTTTGAGAGCTAAGACATTGTTTCTTATGAGATAATAAATAAATAATATTTGAAAGAAAAAACACGGACATGGCAACATTGAACTTGAACTATGGGTGATTCATAGGGCCAAATAGGACTAGTGTTAACAACGCTATTTTTTAAATAGGATTGTGTTTTTTATCGACAGCCCTATATTCTACATTAGAGGCATTTGCAGTCTGACGGGTTTTTCTGTGCCCTTTTGTTTGACAGCATATAATTAGCCCTGATCATGGCTGTTTTTTTTGGATTGGCCATTGCGCAGAAGGGTTTTGTTTACCGATACCGATTATTGGCCGATACATCGGTGCATCCCTAGTAAGCAGTCATAATCGACCTAAGATTGATGATTCCATCCCACATCTGCGAATCCACCTCCACTTGCTCCAGTTGCACATAAGGTATTTTTCGAAAAAAAAAAAAAAAACTTGTCTTCATGACAGATTTATTCCGACATACATAATTAACAATAAATAGGCTCCATCTGTTTTTTATAGCTAACTAACGAATTGTGGTAAATGCAGCGAGGCCCGTAGCCAGCTTTGAGGTCCGGACCTCGGTACATTGTTCACGTTCAAAACAAAAATTTGTTCTCTGAATGACTAGTTTGCTAATTAAAACTCCTCATATGAGTGTCTGCGTTTATAATTCAGTTTAACAGTTTGCAAGAATGTTTAGCGTCCGCGGTATGAAAATGATCGCTGCAAGACGCTGGCAGAGTGAACGAGTCTTCAGAGAAAATTATTTTCCACTTAATTTGACACTTTAGAAAGTTAATAAAGTGGGAAGTTTCAGTTTAGGGTCAGCGATATCTTTATCTTATCTTATTTGCAAAGGATTTGAAATAATTTCGGTTTATTATTATTTTTGTTTTTATTTGTTTTTATAGCAATATCTGGCAACGTTGCATCTTCGGCACTTAAACTGACAGTTATCAAAAAAGCCCACGGACAGGCTATTGCTGACAGGATAGCACATTCGGTTAGACAAACACAAAAAATATCATGAAATTATCTGTCAGAAATGTTATCAACTTTGTCAAAAACAGTAGCATTTAACACTAGTACACACAGATCTGTAGAACAAGTAAGTTACATAATGAAATGAAATAGAAGCAAACACTAGCCATGAAGAAGTCTATTTCATTCAGTAAAGTATTTAAGTACACAGTATAGTAGTTTACTGTTGCATGATTAATAAACATCTGATAAAATGATCTACCCCTAACCTATAGTAAAACATTCTCAAATTTTTACACAATAAATATGACATAATTTAACAGTGCTCATCCCTCCAAAACAGAGAAAACATCTTTCACAAACATCTACATCTCCGTCTCTTTTAAAGTGTTTATATAATGAGCTGTATTTGTAGGGTTTATTAGCTTAACCCCACCCCAGACCTGACTAATTTTCAAACTCTGGCTACGGCCATGAATGCAGCATTAAGTGACATTGTTCACAAGCTGTTTTATTGTCATATTTCCGCAGTTGAAACACTGATTGAGCGATTACATAGACATGACACATTTCAGTAAGTTGTACTTTATCTTCTGATGTTCATTCATGTTTATTTTGCGCTGTAACTTGAATTAAAGTGGAAGAGACTCACGCTCCGCACTGCCGCTTTAACTGAAACAAAAACTGTATTTAATGTTTCAATTTTGCAATACAATAGACACTGTTTGAGAGCTAAGACATTGTTTCTTATGAGATAATAAATAAATAATATTTGAAAGAAAAAACACGGACATGGCAACATTGAACTTGAACTATGGGTGATTCATAGGGCCAAATAGGACTAGTGTTAACAACGCTATTTTTTAAATAGGATTGTGTTTTTTATCGACAGCCCTATATTCTACATTAGAGGCATTTGCAGTCTGACGGGTTTTTCTGTGCCCTTTTGTTTGACAGCATATAATTAGCCCTGATCATGGCTGTTTTTTTTGGATTGGCCATTGCGCAGAAGGGTTTTGTTTACCGATACCGATTATTGGCCGATACATCGGTGCATCCCTAGTAAGCAGTCATAATCGACCTAAGATTGATGATTCCATCCCACATCTGCGAATCCACCTCCACTTGCTCTTGACCTATAAGGATTTTATTCAAGCCCTTCCTTACAATTAAGCCTCAGCAGTGGTTCCTCTACGTTGGATATCCATAGCTTCCCTTAACAAATTCAAGACTCTGTCGCTTGCATTCTGGACTGATTCTGGATCAACACCGTCTAACAGGCTCTCTGGGGTCAGTGAACCGCACGAGTTAATGTCTCTTACTAGAAAATGTACACTCCCACTGGGGTGGAATGATTTTTGAGCCTTCAACGACAAACCTTCTGAGTTATCACACACACCTCCATAACCATAAATAAATGCTCATCTTTAGCAGCAAAACTAAAATATATAAAATTACAAAAA
Organism: Sinocyclocheilus grahami; assembly: GCF_001515645.1. Lineage (NCBI taxonomy): Eukaryota > Metazoa > Chordata > Actinopteri > Cypriniformes > Cyprinidae > Sinocyclocheilus > Sinocyclocheilus grahami. The sequence continues at coordinate 1,746,167 of NW_015505460.1, forward strand.
TATATATACATTTTAAAATCTTTTTTTTTCCCCCTCTCTCTCTTCTGTTTTGCATTTACATCGCTTCTTAGCTGTGTGCTTCTCTGGTTTGGCATTGTTGCACTGCATGTATTATTTTTATGAAGTGTGACGTTGTTGTTTTTTTTTGCTCATTTGTAAGTTACTTGGATAAAAGCATCTGTTATATGAATAATTAATGTAAATATGTGATTGTTTACCAGCACATGACGGTTGTATAATGATCATCATTCGATGAACTCCTGCACAAATGGCATCAGAATATTTGTGAAGATTTCGATTTTCAGAATTTTTATATGGATCAAAATCACCCAGATTGGACTTCTTTTATTACTGCTGTTGATGAGCTGTTTTTGGTGAACTAACAGTCTACAGTAAATATCCTTTAGTTCAAATAATCTTTAAGGAAGACTTTCAGCTTATTGTGTTGTATCACTGAGGTACAGTGGTTAAATTAAACTGTCAGATCAAAACAACTGTATCGATGTGATGCTTCCAGAGCAGAAAATATGAAATAAAGAACAATGTCATGCAAGTGTTTTTCCATTCCATCTTGATTTGAAATAGTTTACTATAAGTTTTATTTTTAAAATATAAATCATAATAGTCTTAAGAAGCTTAGACGAAGCTATCATCTGCATTTATTCTTGGATAGCAATTACACAGATTTATCACCGACATGGATGCAGTTACACCTCCAGATGAACTGAAGTTGACAAGCAATACGTGACCAATGACTTCAAAACGCTTCAAACAGGCTTTTCAGCTGTATTTGAGAGACTTTGGCACGGATGGCAAAAGCAGTGAACAGAAAGCAGTGATTATGAGTCAGTTTCTGTATCTTTGCAAAACCAAGAAAAACCACACACACACACAAAAAACACTATTCTAATAAAAAAAATCTTAATTGTTATATATCCTATGATAATGAATACATATTTGTCAGCTACCATGACTGCATAACTGCTACCCATTTAAAATGAGAAGACAATATCTGTCTCTTTAAAATATTATATACAGTGGGGCAAAAAAGTATTTAGTCAGCCACCAATTGTGCAAGTTCTCCCACTTAAAAAGATGAGAGAGGCCTGTAATTTTCATCATAGGTATACCTCAACATTATCTCGGTGACTGATTGCATTTTTGGGCATTAGGGAATTTTCCAGCTGCAAGCGCACATAGGCTTATGCATACGTAGGCTATGTTAGTGACCACTGGCGGTGTGTTGAGCCGGGTTCTTCCTCGAGTAGCTACCGTGGGGCCGGTTCTGCTTCAGTGTCCGTGATCACGTGATTGCCGCAGCCGAAGGAGAGCGCAGAGCGACTCGAGGAGAACGTCTCTTTTGCGCACCTTTATTTGACAGCATGCATTTCACAGAGAGTGGGACATTATTCTGAAGGCTGTGCGTTAACTGTGTGTCACGCATGAATATGCTGCGCTTTATTCTGGACTGTCTGCGGCCGGCACGAGCTCGCGCTGCAGCCGCTGCCAGGTACACAAACGCGCGCGCAGCCTTGTCTTTACGCAGCGAAGCAGCTGCATGCCATAATGCGATTTATCCTTCAGAAATCATCATCACCTTTCGTGTCGAGGTGATTCATGCACTGATGCAATGCCGTAATATTTGCATGCGCTGCAGAGCTGTGATTCATCATCTGACACATGGGTTGCATAATTTCACTCATTCAATCATTTACACATTTCTGCAGCAATCTCGTGTTTGCATGCGCTTAACTGAGAGAATCGTGCTGAAATCTTGCAGAAGTATTGGCATCTCGGTTTCCATCATTTTGAGATATAGCCTGTACGTGATAGATTTTCTTTTGGTTTTATGCTGTTTCAGAGACACGGAGCTTGAGGCTCAGGTCAACACTTCAGATGAGAATGAAATCAAGGTACTGTTATTTTCTACGCATGTTTCTATGCACAGAAACTGAAAAACTGGCCTCACCGATTAGCGCCATAGTAGCATATTTTATTTTATTTTTTTCAATCAAACCAAAACGTCGCGTTGCATCGCGTTTTGTGTGACATGTCCTTATTTTTCGTGATATGGTTTGTCAAAACGCGCGCGCTTGTGTGTTGTGTTGGAGATCAGCAACATGTGTGATAGCATAGAGTTAATAAAAGTAATTGCATGGTACAACGGGGCTAAAGGCACCTAGAAAATGAGCTTTTGTACGCCTCCCATAGTGCATGAATTGTTCAAAAAAATCACGAGGTAAGAGTGCAGTTTGCTCTTGACTTGGGGTAAAAAAAAAAATATAATAATAATTTACCTAAAATATGTTTTGAGGAAGATGTCAGTTAATATAGATGAAAAAGACCCGGACAAAGAATACATTTTTTAAAGTAGGCCTACGAAAAAAATGTATTTAAACAATTAAAGGTTCTGGAAGTTTCTTACATTGTCTAACAGAGATCCCCTAATTTAAAATGGCATTATAGTACTATCACTAAATACAAAACAAAAATTATGGTTTCTTTAAAAATATTATGATTATGTCTAAGACATATGCCCATTATCTCAACACAGATGCCATACAGAATTTAAAGGGATAGTTCACCCAAAGATGAAAATTCTGTCATTAATTACTCACCCTCATGTCGTTCCAAACCCGTTTCACCTTCGTTCATCTTCGGAACAAAATTGAAGATATTTTTGATGAAATCCGAGAGCTCTCTGACCCTCCCATAGACAGCAATGTAAGTAACACGATCAACGTCCAGAGACGTAGCAAGGAGACCGGTAAAATAATTCATGTGACATCAGGGGTTCAACCGTAATTTTATGAAGCTACGAGAATACTTTTTGGGCGCAAAAGAAAAAAAAAATAACGACTTTATTCAACAATTCGTCTCCTCCGCGTCACCCTGGTGCCATTTTGGAGAATATACGTAAACAGCTTATGCTGTTCTGGTCAGCTGCGTCACGCGGATACGTTTTCTACATTTATTTACGCTTTGATTTGAACGAAAACATCGTATCCGCTTGCCACAGCTGACCAGAATTGCTGTCTATGGAGGGTCAGAGAGCTCTCGGAATGCATCAAAAATATCTTAATTTGTGTTCTGAAGATGAACGAAGGTCTTACGGGTTTGGAACGACATGAAGGTGAGTAATTAATAACAGAATTTTCATTTTTGGGTGAACTATCCCTTTAACACGGATGAAAACAAGGCTGTGAGGGACACACACTGTACTTCAGTCCCTCACAGCCTTGCTTTCATTCCTGTAAAAAATGTAATATGCTGCTATACTGACTAAGGTCTTTTAAACATTTGAACAGAACCTTGCTGTCAGCCATCTATATTTATTGTCATGCCAATTATTCTAACAAGCTACTGAGTTCAGATGGGGACCTTTAGCCCCAACAACAAGGGTGCTTTTTGCCACAAATACCATACTCTTGCTGTTATTGAAGAGCTCTTGATTTAATTACCTAGAACAAAACTGAAAATCATTAACAAGAAGTCTAATTTTTTTTATAATTGTACAGATTCTCATATAAATCAGCTATATAAATCTATAACATGTCTATTTGTACCCAACACCTTTTCAGCGGCGCTGATTCTGAACTTTTTCCATTAATTTTTCCCATCGCAATTTTTAAAAACTCTTTAAGCATTATAAGCCATTAACCAACCCAACCAGCTACAAGGAGAATCACAAACTTTGATTTGAAGCAAAAAGGTGAATGAAAATCAGACAAAAAGACAAATGTATTTACATTGTAGAGCAAAACATACAAGTATTCTCAATTTATATTTATCACAGCTCATACTGACCTCAAACTTTTTTTCGTGTCGTGTATTTGTATTTGTTCTATTTTTAATAAATGCTGTTCTTTTAAACTTTTTATTCATCAAAAAATTCTGAAATCTCAGGTTCCCAAAAATATTAAGCAGCAAAAACTTTTAAAATTGCATTTAAAGCAGCAGAACACAGTCCACTTGTAATACAATTGTGCCAAATTCAAATGGGTTGCACAACAGCTCAGACTGGTTTGCTCAGCACTTTTTCAGCCAGTTCTGACGAGGAAACATATCAGCTCGTTTTGAGCAAGACTCTGGGTGCATCCAAGTTTTAGTTCAATTGGTAGCACTTTATTTTACAGTCCTGTTCCTCATGTACATACTATGTACTTATAGTCATTACAGTAACTAAGTACTTACTCTGAACCTAACCCTACTCCATGTACTTACCTTATATCACCAGTACTTTCTTAGGTAATACACTGCAAGTACACATACCCTAAAATAAAATGTAACCGTTCAATTTGATTTAAGTTTGCAAAGAGCTGCAAGGACATCAAGTTGACCACAAAAGCAGTGTTAAGTCGCTGGGGGATATTTGTAGCAATAGCCAACAATACATTGTATGGCTCAAAATTATACATTTCTCTTTTATGCCAAAAATCATTAGGATATTAAGTAAAGATCATGTTCCATGAAGATATTTTGTAAATTTCCTATCATAGATATATTAAAACTTAATTTTTGATTAGTAATATGCATTGCTAAGAACTTCATTTGGACAACTTTAAAGGTGATTTTCTCAATATTTGCATTTTTTTGCACCCTCAGATTCCAGATTTTCAAATAGATGTATATATTGCCAAATATCGTCCTATCATAACAAACCATACATCAATGGAAAGCTTATTTAAGATCATGTATAAATAAAAAAATAAAAAAAGGCTCATGACTGGTTTTGTGGTCCAGGGTCACACATATGCTTATGAATGTATCCTCAGGGTCTGCAGGATGAGGTGCACATGGAACAGGAGACCCTTCAGACGGTCAAGGCCTTGCGCCGTAACACGCAGGAGACCGTGGAGATGCTGGAGGACAGGAAGACACAGCTGAAGGAAGAACTGAAGATCATCTATGACCTCCAGAAACAGGAGAGGGAAGTGGTAAGCAAGCTTAAGATACCAAAGATTTCTGCAGAAGGAATTCTGCTGTTGTTCCAGGTTAATCAAAGGGTGATACATTTCTATTGCCAGTGTCAAAGCCTTGGATTCGGTCGCCAGCTCTCTTTGTCTGATTAAATACAAGGCTGCGTTCTGAATCATCGACAAAGTCATGCTGGCGGGACGGCCAGCCAAAAGAGCACTGCAGCAGCCTAGTCTTGAAATGCCAAGAAATTAGTTGACAGAGCTGCTCAGTCTGTGCCTTTTATGGTAATGTTTCCTCTGTTACAGAGATTCCAAGTTTGCTTAAGCTATAAGATTGACTGATACTTGATTGTACACTTTTCTAAATGTGGTGGGTCTCTAATAGCTTACAAACAGCATTACAGCACTGCATTCAGCAGGAAACAGCAGCGTGTTCACAGGTGAATAACTTAATCAATGCACTGTTCATATTATGCTAAAGTGCAGAATGTTACAGAAATGAGCTGAAAAGCTGAACAAGCCTAAACAATGAACTCACATGGTGGAAGCTAAATAGTGTCAAGTTGGTTCCCAGTTTCTGTCTCTCCTTGATTAATTTAGTTCCTCTGTGCCCTTATTTGGTCATGTTCCTGTTCTCGTCTAATCTTCATTAGCTTACCTCACCTGTGTCTAGTTTATCACCCTCATTATCCTGTGTATATTAGTTGGCCTCTTGTTTTTCTCCTTTGTTCAGAATTGTTGTATGTTATCCTGTCTGTCTGTGTGTGTGTGTGTGTGTGTGTGTGTGTGTGTGTGTGTGTGTCCGTCCCTCTTCATCGTGTGGGTTTTGTTGTTCTAATCTTCGTCTCCCTAACAGCAGTATTGTGACAAGAACTACACAAAGTTTTAATACCACAACATGCCCATAACATTATTTACAAAATAATTTGAAGTGGTGTTTAGATATATTTGCACAGACTCTTCAGAGGTGGCATGAGTGCATTTACATTCCAATTAGAATTGCATAAATAATGCTTTTAAATCAATCAGTTTTAAATGGGAATTAATAGATTTGAATATGAAACTGCCAGTAGGTGGCAGCAAGTCTTGATGAGTGAGTCATTCATTCAACCGATTCTTTCAAACAGCGGATTTATTTAGAAACGAAGCAAGTGACTGGGTTTATACAGGAGTCACAAAATCAAGTTTTCGTTCTCAGAGATACACAACAGTTATGCTGTGGCTTCGATTGAACTATTTTCCTGGCGAATTTGAGCAAAAACTGACAATACTGAGTTTAAAATGTAACACAATATTAACTTGCATAAAATCAGTATCACATTTGCAACTGTGCAGATATTCAGGAAAAAGCACTCCTGCTCGTGTGATATTGCTAAAATGTATAATTTGATATACATATCAAATAAAAATGGATAGAAGGAAATTTTTACCTTCATATCTTGTATTTTAGGGACATCAGACTGCATTCTAGTAGGCTTCATCACAGAGTCAGTGGTTGTGCATCATGATCGTCATAACGCAGCTGCATGCCATGTAAGATAATTGCCAGTTGAAAGAGCTTTGTGTCTTCAGTGGTTTTTGTGGAAGCCGACACACATCCCCCATATTCCCTAGAAAGCCATTAGTCGACATATCAATTACTCAGAACGGAAGTAGATGAGATCTGCAGTTGCTTGGTACTTGAAGCAGACGACAGCATTGATGGAGCCATAAAAGGAAGGAGATACTGTTTTTTGAACGGACTAACAACATTGTTGTATCTACTGTAGATGCAAAACTACAGTACAATCAGAGTGATTTTCACTTACATGGCAAGCTTATTGGATTCAGACTCATGCATCAGTTGTACCCACTTCGCAACCTGTCCACACTCGAAACGCTGTCTAAAAAAAAGCGAAAAAAGCCAAATAAGAATCGTAGTGTTTCAGATAAGACCAGATAATGGCCAAATTGGAGCAAACAGACAGTTAAAAGAGGCTCTCACTGCTTTGAATGTTAGTAAATCTTCACAAAGACATTCTCAACAGAACGCCAAATCCAAGATTCACCATGCATGCCATACTTCTTTTATTTAATGGTTTAACAGTTTAATTTTGTTTATATTCGTGATGCATATCGCCTACTACTGGGCAGTTACGCAATCACTTTTAATCTTTTAAGATTTAAGATTTAATTCGTTTTTTTTTTATTACTGTGAACAAGTACTACCATATTTGTTTGATGCTAAATATATACATTTAAAAAAGAAAGACTGATTGAACTTATAACAATCTTGCAAAGGTAATAAAGCTGGATGTGTTAATTTATTTTTTTATCTTTACCATATTTAACATAAATGGTTCATAGAGCATTATTTTCTGTTTTAACTGGTATATAGTACAGTCATCTGTAAATAATTTTTTCCATTGATTTTCTTGAAACCCCTAAAAAACATGTAGCCTACACAATAAACTTTTTTGTGCCCTCGAGAAACTATTCACATGCGTATGGGAATTTTTTGCATGCTTACGCATTACAATTTCTAGCTTTATATAACCTACTTCCTTTGTGCATCCCTGCCATCTTACTATGAATAAAACAAGAGCATGGATGCACATGAATGAACATATCTATTTGCTCAAAATTTGGCTTTTCTGACGGTAGTACCTCTAATATCAAGGCCTACTGTCCAACTTAACACATCCTCTGTGGTGGCACAGAAACCATGACACGAAATGGGCTGATGGCATAAAATGTGCCAAGTTCAAGGGTTTATAAAAAAGACAGGTACTGTAAAAAAAGTATTTAAAATTTGGCTTTTGTTAGGGCAGTATGCCATATTTCAAGGCCTTAGGTCTCTTTAATGCATACTTTGTGGAGGCCAAGAAAACACATCGCAAAATGGGCTGATGGCACAATATTTGGCTCAGTGTGCATTGTCCTAAAATGCACACATAAAAATCTGTATACCTGGAAAATACTTAAATAAAATTCCATACCTTTCCGAACCCCGTAGGAACCCTGTAGGGTGTATCTTACTCTGTGCACCAGAGCGAAAACAGCATATAGCCTAATATTTGTGCGATGCCGTCTGTGTGTGTGTTTGTGTGCAGCTGCAGTCGCTGCAGGAGGAGCAGCAGGAGCTGGAGCAGACCGCGCAGCAGTATGATGTTGAGCTGTGTGCCGCGGCCGAAGATCTCCTGCAGCTCCAGCGGGAAGTGGCTTACGCTAAAGCACACGCAGAAAGCCTGCATCTACGGGTCACTCCGCTGCAGGACTTAATCGAGGAGATTATACAGGTCACAGTTCAGTCACCTTCCTCTTTTTCTCCTTGCATATTTTTGGGACCAGTTCACCCAAAATGTTTGGTAATATTTCTGATCTTGTGAGGAGGTGAAAGCTTTAAATTAAAAGTGCAAACATTCCATTGGCTTCTAATTAGTAACTAGTTATTATTTTATTATCCGATTAAAATAGGTGAAACCAATTTCAAAAAGGTTAAAAGTGGTTTTAGATGGCAAATATTGACTTTCCATAATTAATGAATGCACTAATTGATTAATTTGGAATACGGTTTAACAAATTTTATTTGATCTTTTTGGTTAGTTTTATAAAAAGTCTAGCTATACTACATCCCTGTGGATCCAAAATGAAAGCATAGTCTTTAGGAGTGAGTGGGAATCCGTGGAAATCCATAAAAACTTCATACAAATAAAAAATGTGCATGAAATGTCACAATACCAACATTTCAGTAGTTTATTTTTAATACCGGTAAAAAGGTCACAATTCTTGATGCCAATTTGGAGAGCAACAGCTAGTTTGCTATTGTAAGATGTAAGATATTTTTAAAAAACATGTTTTTATTGTTACTTTTATGTAACATTCTTAGTCACGTGTGATAACCTCGGATTTATTTAATAAGGTAAGAAAGATAATAATTATCTTACAATAACATAACTTTTACATCAGAGTGGTCACCAGCACCTGGTTTAGACCTCACTGACAAATAAAAGCTGTTGTATGTCAATCGTAACAATTACTGTCAAATATGGTAGCTGTGTGACCAGTGAAAGCTCAAACTCAAATTGTACAGCAACTGTTGCCATATGGGCAGAAAAAAATCACAGTTTCCTATCTGGTCCCCCCATCAGATATAATCAACCCAAAATGAGGGGAATTAAAAAGAAATCACATCCATTCTTTCTCATTCCAGATGCTTCAAACCTTTACACTATATTTACCCAGGTACCCCCAAAAAATTAAGACTGAGACTCCTAAGTGGAACTTTCCGCGATCTTGATCATTACATGTGAACCTTAGTTTTAAGATCAATTCAGATCAATTGGGACACCTTTTTACCATTGAGATGACTGGGGAAAATGTACCAATTATGCTGAATTAACCCTATGCATAGCTTTTAATGTGCTTTAGAGGTCAGTTTTTTGTTACAAAATTTGCATTCCATGACATAAGAGGTGAAAACAAGTAAAATAATGTACAGAAATAGTGGATTTGCAATGCAAATATGTCAAGGTAATCACCGTTATGTTAAAAATGGTCAAGCAACTTCTGATTGATTGACCCATCAAAAATACTGTCTCTATCTGCAAACTTGTTGACACTCTGTAAACATCATGTTGTGTTTTTTAATTTCCTTTTTTGACTAGGTTAAAAAGAAGCTGGCTGAGCTGGTTGCTGGCCTCATAACCGGTGAAAGTTCAGTGGCTGAGATGACAGAAGAAGCTCCTTGTGTCGGTTTGGATCAGGCGTTGGAAGAACACATGGATGATGTAGAAAGCGAGTGTAATCATGTCTACAGTGAGAAGAGCAAGTCCAAACCGGAAAGAGAGGAAGTGAATGATGTCGAGCAAGAGAACACTGTAGAGGAGCTCAATAAAATGCAGTGTTCAATGGAGAACTTGGTATGAACATTAGCATTCATGTGAATGTGTCATTTGCTACTAGTTACTAGTTTGTTGATGTGCTACTGATTCCAGAAGAGCAGTGGCTCATCGTCTTTCACTGAGATCACACTGACAGAGGTCAAAGAGGAGGATGTTATGTTCAGATCAACCACTCCGCAGGTAGGACACACATGCACCGTGATACAGTATGACTGAGCATGTACCTGTAAGATGTGTTCAGTCATTTTTACGTACAGCTATTTAAATAACTCTGAACTCCTTTAGAGTGCTTCAGTTCGGTTGATTGCCTAAAAATTGTATTGTATGCTTAGGTGCTGTTTGTATTTTTTTTTATCGTAAAACACCAGTTATTTAGGACTACAAACAGGCTAAGTTCATATACTTGTTTCTCCAAAAAAACATGGCTACTGCCAGTTATTCTACTTTTGATATGTGTGTTCTGTGTCTAAATGTCTGTTTTTGTTTTGGTCTGTGTGACTCCGCCCACTACCAGATTCCCAATAGTATTGCAACACCCCAGGTTGCCAGTTGCCGTAAAACATGTATTTTTTTTTATCGTAAAACACCAGTTATTTAGGACTACAAACAGGCTAAGTTCATATACTTGTTTCTCCAAAAAAACATGGCTACTGCCAGTTATTCTACTTTTGAAATGTGTGTTCTGTATCTAAATGTCTGTTTTTGTTTTGGTCTGTGTGACTCCACCCACTGCCAGATTCCCAATAGTATTGCAACACCCCAGGTTGCCAGTTGCCGTAAAACACTGCATTTTGTAGCCATGGAAGTCAGCAAATGAACCGAGCCAGAGATCGCAGATTCCACCGAACCTAAAAAGCCTCAGTATCCATCTGAAACGCTCTTTGACCAGAGGAAACACGGATAATACAACTCATAAGTTTATGGTTTAAAGCTCATTGCCTAACATTGTCAGTCTCATTCTTTGTTACATCTGGCAACCCGTGTGAGCGTCACACACTGGGCTTCGGACCTCATGACCACTGATGTGTTCCCATTGTTTCGTTATGCAGCGTTGAGTTTCCTGCAAAATCTGGACACTCAATAACGTATGTTTTCTCTCTTCAAACAGTCTGACTCTTCTGACATGGAGAAGGAGGACTTTGAGATTATTCATCCCAGTCAGACGACAAACAAACAGTTTGACTTCTTCCATCCAAACCCCTTCACTGATGGCGAGTGATTGTTATGGCATGATCGTGTTCATACTTTTTCATGTTACTCAACTTATTTTTCACTAATTTCCAGGTGATGTATTTGGAGAGGACCACTTTCCAAAGGTTGACGTAACAGGTTAGTAACTTTCTGTTTTAAACCTTACCTGTAATGATGTATAATTACATTCTTGATACAAAGTTTTTTCAAACTATAACTAAAACTGCATCAATGCACAACTTTAAAACTAACTTCCAATGCTACCAGCTACTAATTTAAGCACAGTTACAGAACTATAGTCACTATACATTAGGGTGAGAGCACTACACAATTTTTTTATAAAATAGGGTAACAATTTAACATTAGGGAGTTAGAACCGTTAAAACCTTGGGTTGTGAAATCCTCCCATTATTTCAACAGGTTGCATGCTGTGTTTGTCCAATAAAAGATATTGCAGATATCCAAATAAAACCCAGGGTTAACATGTGGTTTAGTGTGAAACTATGAAACCTGAAGATTAGGGAATCATTTGAACAGTGTGAAACATGGAAAAATAACCAGAATTCTGTTAACCCATGGCTTACAATGACAAAGCTGAACAATTTTAGGGCCGGGTTCACTAACATATTGTTCCAACGCAAACCTTCTTTTAGCGTAAAAAATTACTGTCAGGATTTACAAAAGACTCTGTGAAACATTAGCACTTAAAATCCGTGGACAAGTATTTTTCAGAATAAACTTATTGCATATGCATTTGTAGGAGTTTCCCTTTTAGATGCAAACATTTATGGGAGGAGTTTTTTAACCGAATCATGTAATGTGATTTAATTTACGGTAGTCAGTTTACTGGTATTTGAGCTACTATTTAATGCTCTCCAGAAAAGCATGTCTTAACCCAATTTGCACCTGTGTTTTTAGTAATTACCTGATTATCATCAGCTCTGCTTGATTGCGACCCGGCTCTTGGTGGATTGCATTGGTCATTATGGATTTTGATCAGGCTGTATTTTTTAAATTGCACATTGTCAGTAGAGCAACCACAAAACTTTCCACTCGCATGAGTGCTTTTATGGGATTGCGTTCTCACATTAATTTGCCTTGTTTAGTAAATCTGGGCCTAAATGTGAAAAGCCCAATTCTGCACAGGAATATCTGCATGAGAGCATGTTTGATCACTACCTAAGTTTGTCACACTAGACAGCTGCTTATCGAAAAATATGGCTTGTTACTGAAAAGTTAAAAAAACCTTAGCTGCTGATAAATATGCATACGTTTGTAGCACGGAAATGCACAGAGGAAAAGAGCAAATCAATCCATAAGACAGTGACTAATATGGTGCTGTTTTCTCTCAGAGCAATTACCCAGGGACCCGTTTAAAGGCACAGACCCTTTCGCCTCTGACTCTCTCTTGGTTAACATGTCAGAAGAAAAGTATTGTCAGGATGACTTCATCCCTGCAGAGAACAGTCTTCCAGAAACTATACACTATCACCAATCCGTCGTTAAAGACTACGGTACTTTTAACACTCCCGTCAACTTGCCACCAGATACTGATAGCACACAGTCCACTGGAAAGCGTGACAGCGGTGTGTCCATGTCCACTGAAAGCAGGAGTCTCAAATCTTGCAGCGATAATGGGTCTGAGCTTGGGACAAACGCCACACAAGACCGAAATCATGATGCTGTGCAACCAGATCTATCCGTTGAAGCTGTTAGTCCTCAGTTCAATGACGAGTGTGTCCATGAATCAGACTCTAGTCACAGTTCTACAGTGTTTAATTCCTTCGATGCCGATTCCAATGTATTCGCTGAAGAGGAGGAGGAGGACAGGGTTGACGTACAGGCTGGATCCGGTTTAATTAAAAGAGCTAACTCTCTGTGTGGTCTGCAGAGCATCATCGCAGGGTCCTATACAGGGTTTCCTCTAAGTCCATGTGACCCTGATCCTCTCCCAGGCGATTTCCAGAAGACCTTTGAACATCATATTACCACTTCTGAACTAAATGCTGCGAATGACAAAGAACTCATAAAAACTGAGAGTTTATCTCCAGATGATAGTGCAGGTCCTCTGTGTGAACAGTTGCATGATATAAACAGTAGCTCTCCTTCCATTTCTCCTTCTCAACCTTCTGCTTTAGACGAATACGACTACAAATATGGAGATATGTTCTTCTTCACTGTGAGATTAGATCCCGGTAGCCCTGAACTACATAATCAAAGTCCAGTTTGTCCTGAACACAATTATGTAAAGAAAGAGGAGTCCAATTGCCAAATTAATTGGCAGGACACCTCTTTGAGCCCTGAATTTAATGATGCAGATGAATTTGAATGCTCCAGTCCAAAGCCTGAAGACACAGAACAACGCAACCAGATCACTAACGACGAGAACGAAGTGGAGGTGGAAATCGCTAAACATGATGAAATATTAGTGCCTGATTCTGAAAAGGTGGTTTTAGATATCCCATGTCTTACATTTAATGATTCAAATGCTTGCCAAAGTGTGCTTGATTCAGAGTGGAATGACCAATGGACGGCAAATCCAGATGTAGCTGAACCTGTTCCTGATTCACCCATCCTGGACACGGAAAGCAATCCGCCAAATTCTACAGCTCAAGACGTCTTTTGTCTGTTTAGTAACACAGAAACATCAGCTACTGACCAGTTTTATGCCAATAAACAACTCAGCCCTGAATCTAGCAGTTCACCACACAAACCTTCTTCCTCTGAAGGCTTGGCCATGAGTAAACTTGAACTCCAGTATTTTGACCCATTTAGTCCCATACCTGCTGAGCCGGTCGAAGGCGTATCTGACTTAGAAGAAATGAACACTGTTAACTCATTCTGTCATGAAGCTCCAAGACTAGATTCTGGTTACCATGAAGTTGGTACTCCTACTCCTTTTAGTCCAGAACCTGCTGACAAAACCAAGTGTAGCATTGATCTTCAAGGCCCAGGTTTGGGAGCTAGGAAGCAGAGCAACTCTGAAATCCACGTCCCTGATCCATTTAGCCCCGAATCCGTCGATACAGGGATATTTGACTCGGAAACGGAAAACTGTGAGTCTGGTTATATGATAAGTACATGCCAACTCTTAAGTCCTCAACCAGTTTACACAGATTTAAATAATCTGGAGGAGAAGCAGATGTCCTGTGACGTGCTAAGTGATCATCTCAGTGGATCCGAACATGATGATTGTTACCCCTTTGGTTCTTGTCCATCTAATGAAGAGAGTTATGCTTATAGTAGTGAAGAAAAACTCATTGAACCAGTCCGAGAAGGATATGATGCTTCAGGAGAATCCAAACCTTGCTCTATAGTGTCAAATGCTAGTGGTTCCTCTCAAGTATTTCACTGTGGTTCGGTGTGGGGAACCTCTGAAATGAGCTTTCCCGACTCTGAAGTGCTTGGCCCAATGAAAAACAACATTTTTGATTTTAATACAATGGATGTTGGCTCATTTGTGTCCAACGAAAGCCAAGAAGCTGAAGAGGCTCAACACGGTGCTGGAAAAGTGACGAAAAACGCCGACCTGTCTGAAATTGACTATTTCTGTTCTGAGCTCAGTAAAATGGTATCCTCAAGTTCGTCTGATTCTGTTCAGCAAAGTGTTGCTGAGATGTTATTCGGCGCTGATCCCAACGCCTCAAGCTTTTACCCCTGGGATTTTGAAAAGCCACAACACAGTTGTTAGTTTTCACACCCATTGTGCTTTAATCGCTCTCATTAAATCACGGTTGCATTTTCACATGACTTTCCATTGTTACATGGAGAAAAAAGAAACTAATTGTCTAAGTGTAAACATTTGTAAATGTCAGAGTGTCTAAACTTAATGCGATTCACTTTTGTAGCTGCATTTCTAATTGTTGTAGTCTTTCCATTATTTTATTTATTTATTTTCAAATGCCAATTATAACCAAATACTAACTGCTGATATGTAGCATAATAAATATGTAACATTTTAAACTTCCTCTGTTGGACTTTGGAGTTACGTCCATTCAACATGAATGCTGAGATTATTTTCACTAAATGCATTTGGAAGACATATTCAAATGCAGTGCATGTATCGTATATGTGTGTACAGATAGCAAGTGACATTTATCAACAAATTAATTTTTAGTAAATGGACAGATGTGGAACAAAAGTTATTTCTTTTTTATTTATTATTTGTCTTAGATCTAATATTTTATTTACTTTATGTGAAAATTTTACTGAGATATTTGTTTGTTGTGCTCAAGCAACTGCACCTTAAGATGATTTCCCCGAAAACACATGAAGAAACATGGCTGCATGATAAACATTTAAAACCACTTATTAAAAATGCTTACCGTATTACTAACCTTCAAACAGATCAATAAAAAATGCAATTTCATTAAATGTTATGCATAAGGCAGAGGCCATAATTTTGCCATTTACAGTGTGAGAGCTTACCATGACTAATAAATGAGCTAACTCTAATCTGAAAAGGTCACTCTCAGTCATACAACATTTTATCAAAACAACAATTACAGTAAGACTGCACAATATGCACTTCAGTAGTATAAAGGACCTTACTATGTACATTAAAGCTAGGGTAGGCAGTTCATGCTCTACTGGTGTCATCTAGCATATCCACCAAAATAAAGAATGTTTTCAAACAAACTTTACAAAAACACTGTTTACCATTGATTTACCCTGTTGTCTGTGACTGTGCATTTTGACAAGTGCATTTGAATGTCTCTCATCTGAGACAACATTATCAGTTCTTGGAGTCTCTACTACCAAACATTTGAGTTGAATCAGGTGTGTTTGATTAGAAGACATACAAAATGAGTACTTCAGTTCCAGGATTGGAGTCACTGCTACAGAAAACAAAGCAGGTATAGAAGAGGGATCGATGGCTGTATATGTCAATACTATTTAAAACATGTTGCATTGCTACTGAATTAAATGCAGTGGTGTATAAAGTGTACCTGAAAGCCATACTCAAGTATCATACAGATATCCTACCAGAAAATGGCTTTGGTAGAAGTTGAAGTCACCGTTTAGAATATTACTTGAGTAAAAAGTCTTAAAGTATGTAATATTTATTGTACTTAAGTACGAAAAGTATTTTTTTAATCTTAAATGTACTTAAGTATTGAAAGTAAAAGTACAAGTAAATGCAAAAATGGAAAAGAAGCAAATAAATATATATATATTAATATAATAATATTCCATTTTATATTTTTGGGTATGAATAAGAAGCACTTCATCCGGTACTTAGTGTCTTTCATTCCAACATGTCTGGAATCTGCATCTGAAATAGCATTTAGATGTATTTACACAGTTTAATGTAGGCCTATCTCAGAGGGGACATGGATGCATTTAACCTGCAGTTACAGATAAATAAATAATGTTTTATTTTTAACAAAACGTTGAATACTGTAATTTGAAATTATTTTAAAACATAAAAAATAGTCGAACTGTGAAATTAAAACCGCCAGTAGGTGACAGCAAGTGACTGTTAATGAGTGAGTCATTGAGATTCAACCGATTCATTCAGATACAAAGCATTTGACTGTGTTAATGAGTGAATCACTGAATCATTTATTCAACCGATTTGTTCAAAAAGCTGATTCATTCAATAAGTAAACACCGTCCTTTGCTCAGAGACGCAAAACAGTGCGTGCACTCTGTGCGTGATCTGGTGATATAGCTTACTTGATGATGTCCGATCGCACATCATTACAACAACACTTACCATATTATCGCAGAAGATGCTGTATCGCACACCCCAGACTCGACTTGAGTGGAAAATGAATCATCCGCGGTTGTGTGGGCACTTGTTTGCACGTGAGCATGAGTCTAACTTGCAAACGCCAGACCACTGATTCGTCAAACCTGCTTCCCTGCAGTCCGTGTTCTTCTGACTATTTTGTAGTAAGTAACGAATATGCTTCAGGGAAATGTATCGGAGTAAAAGACAACAGCACAGGTGAGAATATATGAAGTATATATGAAGAATAATATATCGAATGAAGCCAGAACTAAAGATGATCGCAGTACATTTCTGGCAGAGCATAAAACTCTGGTTGATGTCCATGAGTTCAGCAGTCATTGCATGCTAAGAATATGTAACAACAAAGTACTCAATGTGACTACTTTAGTTGACATATGATTGCTGTTGAACGTAGAGACCAAAACGTATGTATTCTACTTTGTAGTGAGTGTTCCGTGCAGGGTTGCCAGGTTTTCTCAAGAAAACCCACTCAATCGCTACTCAAAACTAACGGGTACACGGTTAAAAATCACGTTCCAGGGGATAACTATCATGTTATTAGAGTTGCTTCAACCCGCGGACATGAAAAACAACCTGCGTTAACAGTGTTAAAGTAGCCCAATTCCACGGGAAAACAGCGGACTTGGCAACACTGGTTCCGTGTCGGAATGTGTTTTTTGTTTTGGTCTGTGTGACTCCGCCCATTGCAATTTACATTGCCAGTTAATGGAAAACACAGCGTATTACATCCATGGAAGATTCACGAAGTGAGTCAAAGATTGCAGATTCTACCCGACTTAAAAAAGCCTTGGCATCCATCTGAAACGCTCTATGACCAGAGGAATATTAAAATGCAGGTAGGCTAAATCAACTAACCAAATTACAGTGTAAGGCTCATCACCTTCTGCTGTCAGTTGCACTGGATCTTGTTGCGTGTCTGGCAACCTGCGTGAGTCTCCAGTCTGAGGAAGAGAGGGCGGGAAAACGACTTCAATATTTTGAACTTGGACTGCAGTACCCATTTCCACCACTAGCTGTCACTGAACTTTTAACTACTTGTTTTTTTTCTCAAATCTAAATATGGAGTTGGATTTTCATTACAGGTAGTAATGTTGTAAATAATGTTCAAATTGTTGCACAGACTGATCGTTTCACTTCATAAGACCTCTATATATATAGTCAGGAGCCACAGATATTTTGTGTTGCCTGTATATGCTGTTTTTGACTCTCAAAGTGACGGTAGTCGTTGACTTACATTTTATGAATCACCAAGGATCACAGTTTCAGCTATTCTTTACTCTTCTACTGAAGAAGAAGAAAAATCACCTACAACTCGAATGGCCTGAGGGTGAGTACATTATCAGGAATTTTTCATTCTTTCAAGGATATGATGGCAAAATAATTATGCACTTGCAAAGACCACTTGCAAAAACAAACTTAAAGAAAATCAGAAATGTGCAATAACATGGTGTATAGTATACAGTAACTTTATCAACACCGGAGGACTCTATGTTCAGTAGATCCAGCCGTTCTATGGTTTATACATGCCATGGAAGATGACTGGAGACATGATGTCAACTTCTGCTCTTGCAATCTCAGACAGGTCCTTAGCATTCAAGATCAGGCAAAATGTAGGTCTCTGGGCTCCAGGCGACACCACAATCGTCATTAAGACACCTGTTGAGCAGTGAAGCATTGAAAAAAATACATTTATACTCACTATAAGTGCAACTACTAACATCAACTAACTCTTATTAGAGTATTAGTAGACGGGTAGGGTTAGGGTCAGGTGACATGAACCAGTCTTAAGTGTCCATTTTTTCGAAATTGAGATGTATACATCATCGGAAAGCTGAATAAATAAGCTTTCCGTTGATGTAAGGTTTGTTAGGATAGAACAATATTTGGTCGAGATACAACTATATGAAAATCTGGAATCTGAGGGTGCAAAAAAATCTAAATATTGAGAAAATCATCTTTAAAGTTGTTCAAATGAAGTTCTTAGCAATGCATATTACTAATCAGAAATGAAGTTTATATATATTTACGGTAGGAAATTTACTAAATATCTTCATGGAACATGATCTTTACTTAATACACTAATGATTTTTAGCATAAAAGAAAAATCTGTTATTTTTGACCCATACAATGTATTGTTGGCTATTGCTACAAATATCCCCCAGCGACTTAACACTGCTTTTGTGCTCCAGGGACACATATTTTAAAAAGCATTTTAAATGCATTTATGTTTTTAAGACATGTGAACATAGAACACATTTAAATAAAGACATTTAATAAAAATCAGCAAGGAACATGCTATACAAAGTAAAAAATTTTTTTATATATATATATATATAAATTAAACTAAGAATTCTAGTAGTTTTGATCTCTAGTAGGCTATTTTGCATTTAGACTAAGTGGAGGCTACTGTAAGACTGGAAATTTATTTTCTTTTCCCCGAAATACATTTTGAAATATATTTTACTAAATATATTTTCAAATTTAAAAAAAAAATAATTTTTTTGAGCCTGACTGTTTTCATCATACATTTAGCATTAAATATATTTTGGCCAGAAAAAAACAAACATATTTTGTAGTATAGGTCAAATATGAATCATTAATTTTTCTACCTTGTAGGGATCCAGAGGAAGCACGTATCGCCTGACTTCTGGCTGAGGGGCAATCATGGCATTTCTTTTCACCTCTTCCCAGTTTGCTCGGAGGTTTGCCAGCCACAGGTAGTTGTAGACAAATTCAAAGCTGAAAAAAAATGACCTTATTATAAAAATGATATCACCCGAAACCAGTTGTTAAATGTAAATGATTACAATGGTGATAAATAATAATATATGCACAACTTAACCCATGCTTATTAAATATTCCTGATAAAAGTCATCAGAAATTACAGTTGCAAATTGGTTTGACGGTTTGAAATATCACACTTCTAATAAGTACACTGACTTCTAATAAGGCTCTGATATGAATAAATAATATAAAATAATTTGCAGAAAGCACATACTTTATGCTCCAACTTGAGCCTAAAATGCCAAATAATAAGCCTTACTAGGGATAGATCCATTTCCGAAAGCATAAACTTACAATCAAATTTGATAAGTTGTAACTACTGTATACAGATAACAGTTCAATCTAGTAAGCAAATTCTAAAAACATTCTCATATGTATTGTTTATGTCAATTTTGCTATAACACTGTTTGCTATTTGCAATAGTTACTATTTTTCATAGTGTGAACTGTATTAAAACTATATTCAGCTTGGACACACACATCATTATAATTATTAATAATAATAGTAGCAGATGCAATGCACAACAGCTACAAAATAAACCAAACCACAAGTGAGATTTCACCTGAGCTACGAAACATGCCTGGTTTGAATTTCAGAAATCGGCTCACCGTATACGCTATCCACTGTATGTAGTTGCTTTAATCATTGTGTCGTACAGTACTTACCCTTTCCAGGCACACAGGTCAACAACAATGAAGCCCGAGTCCTCGTAGCAGTTGATGTGATGGAAAAGACCCATCGCAGCGGTTCTGAATTTATAGTCGATGTATTCTCCTGGATGCTTCCTCGCAATGTGTATCCAAGTCTGTAGAAATGAACACAACACACATCTAAGGTTCAAAAGACCCATACGGCATTGACTGCTCTACTCATGAAACATTAGCATCATTGGCGTAGAGTAACTCATCATGTATTATCAAGAGATGGATGAAGAAACGGGAACATACGCCTTTCTCCTCGTCGGATTCAAAGCAGTCCATATAGTTGGATCCTCGGATACTCCAGGCGCTCAGGAACTTCAGCAGGTTGATTTTAACAGGCGTCTCAACAAAGACAAAGTAGTTTTCTGTCATCCCAAAACTAGGAAGGGAAAGACATGAGAGGACAAGGTTCATCGACTGTTGATCTGGCTCCAAATGTTGCACACACTGCATTTAAGCAATACAACACACCTTTCATCAACAAGAAGGTAATATTGTTTAAACACAATATTCACAAAATGCTTTCTCCGCTAATGGAAAAAGTTCCAAATGAAACACATTAGTGTGTAATATTGCAGGTTTATTTTGTGACAACGAGCAGCTGACTACACATGATCACTTACTTATATGAGCTATACAATAAAGTTTCTTTATTCTTTATATTATTATTAACAAAGTAAAACCATAAAATAACCTTTGATAAGTTGTAATTACTGCATACTCACAGTTTGTGGAAATGATGTTTTGTTTAATACAGTTAGAAATGTTAAAAAATAACACTCATACAGTATGTTCTCATACTTAATGTTTTATTATTTATTTTTTTTAAACTCATAATTTTGTTATAATATTTTGATCTGTTTGCTATTCACAAAAGTTACTATTTACTATTTTTCAAAGTGTGATTTTTGGTGAATTTTATGAAAACTAGGTACAGTTTCACCATAAACATCATTATAATGATTAGTTACAATATTACACTGAAAAAATGATTTTTCGAAATTGTAAATAAAACAAAGGTATTGGAGTCTGTTTTACAAGAAAATACTATTTCGTTTTCTTCTACTTCATAATTTCACATTAATTAGTTATTACTTGCTACTTCTTTGTGATTAATTGTGAAATTTACCAGCAATTTCTAAGTGAAAACCGTTTCATTTTATTTATTTTTCTTCAGTGTATTGTAGACATGTGCCGTATTCGGTAATGCGATATATCACGATAATGAATATGCACGATATTGTTAGCGTGGTCACTTAAAAATACAGAGAATAATTATTTATTACAAATTATTCAGAATTTTGAATGCATTTTAAGAATACTTTTCCCATCAACTGGTCAAAATGCACAACACCGCTGTATGCTGCGTTAAAGATGCGTGCGCACTCTGATGTAAACAAGCGCGGATGAGAAGCGCACGGCGGAGCTCGTGAGAGACGCTCTGGACGAAAGCGCACTTTCACTCTCTGACAGCAGATGGCGCTGAACAGCAGAAATGCAGCCGTTACCCCAGAAACAAAGCAGCTGCACTACTTTCTGTTTCTGAAACATATTTAAATTATTTAAACAGCCATTCAGATTTGTGTATTTGCACTTAATGCACTTAAGTGCAACTTAATAGGCTATTTATTTTCAATTTTTTTTCATTATAATCTGGACTACAACATGCCCTAGATATTGTTTGCAAGTGTTTTGAAACACGTTGTTGAAATCGAAAGTTGCAACTGTGTTATTTAATGAGCTAACATGAACTAAGAGTTGTATTTTTTTTTAACAAAGATTAATAACATCTGTAGAAAATGTAGCTATTGCTCATTGTGAATGTTAATGCTAATTAGTTCACTAAGGTTAACTAATGAGGTCATATTGTAAAGTGATACCTATTGGTCTTTATAATTCTCTTGCACTTTAATCTGTGTATTTTTAAAAAGTTATTAAACCTGTTATACTGTATTATGAGAACACTTTTTTTTTCAATATCAATATCGTGATAATACCGTATACCGTGATAAAAGCATTAGCAATGAAACGCAACATGAAAATTTGATACCGGTGTAGTGTATGGAAGCCAGAATGAAGAAAAAAATACAAAATAGAAAAATATACTGTCCTCGCTTGAGTAAATTATGTTTTAGACTCTATATTTTCAAAATTAAATTAAATAGATACATGCATGCATAGTTACCTGTGCACATAGGATGGCTTAAACCTCTCCGCTGTAGTGTATGGAAGCCAGAATGAAGAAAAAAATACAAAATAGAAAAATATACTGTCCTCGCTTGAGTAAATTATGTTTTAGACACTATATTTTCAAAATTAAATTAAATAGATACATGCATGCATAGTTACCTGTGCACATAGGATGGCTTAAACCTCTCCGCACTTGGGAACTGCACAACCACCTTGGATTTCTCAATGGGGTCTGATTTGTCTGAAAGAGTTTGTTACCATTTAACCAAACCCATTAGTTATCATTTAACCAGCATTCATTAAACATTGCTCAGTGACTGAAAGACCACTTACCTTTCTGTTTAGGTGGGATTCGGACGATATTGTAGGCCAGCGAGGCTCCCTTCCCCATGCAGTTTCCGATGTTGTAGACCGTACCGTCTTTCTCGATGTGCGGATGAGCCGTTACTCCATTTATGTTCACATAGTCACACATGTCGACCTTTTGAAATGATTAGGCAATATTTCTTAAAATGCTGGAAAGATTGACACAATGTTTAAAGGGGTCATATGATGCGATTTCAAGTTTTCCTTTCTCTTTGGAGTGTTACAAGCTCTTGGTGCATAAAGAAGATCTGTAAAGTTGCAAAGACTAAAGTCTCAAATCCAAAGAGATATTCTTTTTATTAAAAGTTAAGAGTCAGCCACACCTTCCTAAAACACCTCGTTCTAACACGCCCCCACATGTCTACATCACTATGTGGGAAGATTTGCATAACGCCGGCCAAATGTTCACGCAAAGAAAGAAGGCGTAACTTTTAGTCTCGCTGTAGTATTGTTGTTGACACTGCAGCCATGTCGTGAAGACGCTGTGTTTCGTTGTGAAAGCGAAACTACTTTGTTTGGTCTTCCAAAAGAGGAC
>NW_015505460.1:1769836-1845612 GCF_001515645.1 Sinocyclocheilus grahami
GAGCACACCTCGCTTTACAGCTTTGTAAAAATCTACGCGTTTCAGAAAGGCGGGGCATAGAGGAGAAACAATAATGTACAGTATGTGGAAAATAATGTGTTTTTTTACCTTAAACCGTATAAACACATTTCATTACAGCAAATACACAAAATAATGTTCTTTTTAGCAGCATCATATGACCCCTTTAAATCAATGCACAGTAAGTCTTTGTCTTACCTTTTTCAAGGTTTCCAAGGTTTCCACATTGACTTTAGTGATAAAATTAGTCTCCGTGACGGCATAAAAATCCTCTCCAATAGGGTAAACATTTACCAGGCAGTTGTCGGTCACCTCAACGCCTTTGAAATACGTAAAGAACCTGCCAAAAGTGACAAAATGTGAAAATGCTGATGCACCAAAGCATTATGCCCTGCATGCTGAATTACAGCAATTAATAATCAAACCTGGAGAAGATGTTCTTGCAGGGATCTGGATAAGCACAGGTTCCAAACTCAGTAATTACAACACGTTTCTCTGTCATAGCACGAACATAAGCATCTGTTTTGACAAACCTGTGAGAAAAAATGCCAAGGATAACGGTTATTAATTCAACTTAAAACTGAAACGAAAACAAAAAAAAAAGCTAATTAATTTCAGCTAGTTGCCAAAGCAACATATTCATTTTAACTGAGTTTAAGTTGATATACTAAATTAACAAAAATTTAAATGAAATTAATTAAAACCATAAAATAAAATCAAACCTACAAAAAATAAAACTTGTGAATAAAACAAAAAAATTGAAATAAAAATATAAAAGAAAAAAAAGAAAAAAGAAATGCACAACAAATTAACAAACTCTTACTAAAATTAAAAGGAAAAATAAACAAAAACTGATTCAAAATATGAATTAAAACTTTATTTATTTTTATATTAATACGTTTTATATTAGTTTCTTTTAAAGAGTTAACTGGAGTAGGAAACGGCACAATAACGTAAATATTATTTGATTATTAAACTAAAATTGAAATGGAAAAACAACAACAACAAAATAAAAACAGATTCAAAATATTTATAAAAACTATAATAGTATTTTGATACCAAAATAACACTGATGAGTTTTATATTATTTTCTTTTAAAGATTTAACTGGAGCAGGAAACAACACAATAACGTGAAGATTATTTGACGTACTTGCGGAAATACGTGACCTGTCCATTGCTGAAATCAAACTTGTGCATGAGGGCCTGGCCATCGAAAAGATGGTAGAAGGGCTCCGATCCGGCCTCAAACAAACCGGGGCCCAGTCGGAGCAGACTGCCTTTAATAAACGAGGGGATGCGGCCGACAAACAACGCACATTACACACAAGTGTTTTTGTGTCGTCTTGATAAACCATACACAGGAAATTATGATATATTGAGGTTAAATTCAAGCCGTTTCCAGACTCTGATCCCAAAATGTATATCTGTGACCCTGGAGCACAAAAGCAGTGTTAAGTCGCTGGGGTATATTTGTAGCAATAGCCAAAAAAATGGGTCAAAATTACAGATTTTTATTTTATGCCAAAAATCATTAGGATATTAAGTAAAGATCATGTTCCATGAATATATTTTGTAGATTTCCTACCGTAAATATATCAAAACATAATTTTTGATTAGTAATATGCATTGCTAAGAACTTAATTTGAACAACTTTAAAGATGATTTTCTCAATATTTAGATTTTTTTGCACCCTCAGATTCCAGATTTTCAAATAGTTGTATCACAGCCTAATATTGTCTGATCCTAACAAACCACACATCAATGGAAAGCTTATTTATTCAGCTTTCAGCTGTATAAATCTAAATTTCACAAAAATTACCCTTATGACTGGTTTTGTGTTATGTTAATTTGGGAAAAACCGCTTGGTTTTTGTCAGGTCAAACAAGCACATCGTCTTTTCCTCCTAAAGCATTTTTTATGGAAGGAATTTGAGTGGTTGATATTAAGATACATTTACATTTTCCAGAATATTTTCAGTCAATAAATATGCCAAAAAGGCGTAACATTTCCGTCACACACTTGAGGTATTCGGACAATCACAACACACTAGATAGCTGGCCAATCAGAGCACACCTCGCTTTACAGCTTTGTAAAAATCTACGCGTTTCAGAAAGGCGGGGCATAGAGGAGAAACAATAATGTACAGTATGTGGAAAATAATGTGTTTTTTTACCTTAAACCGTATAAACACATTTCATTACAGCAAATACACAAAATAATGTTCTTTTTAGCAGCATCATATGACCCCTTTAAATCAATGCACAGTAAGTCTTTGTCTTACCTTTTTCAAGGTTTCCAAGGTTTCCACATTGACTTTAGTGATAAAATTAGTCTCCGTGACAGCATAAAAATCCTCTCCAATAGGGTAAACATTTACCAGGCAGTTGTCGGTCACCTCAACGCCTTTGAAATACGTAAAGAACCTGCCAAAAGTGACAAAATGTGAAAATGCTGATGCACCAAAGCATTATGCCCTGCATGCTGAATTACAGCAATTAATAATCAAACCTGGAGAAGATGTTCTTGCAGGGATCTGGATAAGCACAGGTTCCAAACTCAGTAATTACAACACGTTTCTCTGTCATAGCACGAACGTAAGCATCTGTTTTGACAAACCTGTGAGAAAAAATGCCAAGGATAACGGTTATTAATTCAACTTAAAACTGAAACAAAAACTATAACAAAAAAAAAAAAAAAGAAAAAAAAAAAGCTAATTAATTTCAGCTAGTTGCCAAAGCAACATATTCATTTTAACTGAGTTTAAGTTGATATACTAAATTAACTAAAATTTAAATGAAATTAATTAAAACCATAAAATAAAATCAAACCTACAAAAAATAAAACTTGTGAATAAAACAAAAAAATAGAAATAAAAATATAAAAGAAAAAAAAGAAAAAAGAAATGCACAACAAATTAACAAACTCTTACTAAAATTAAAAGGAAAAATAAACAAAAACTGATTCAAAATATGAATTAAAACTTTATTTATTTTTATATTAATACGTTTTATATTAGTTTCTTTTAAAGAGTTAACTGGAGTAGGAAACGGCACAATAACGTAAATATTATTTGATTATTAAACTAAAATTGAAATGGAAAAACAACAACAACAAAATAAAAACAGATTCAAAATATTTATAAAAACTATAATAGTATTTTGATACCAAAATAACACTGATGAGTTTTATATTATTTTCTTTTAAAGATTTAACTGGAGCAGGAAACAACACAATAACGTGAAGATTATTTATAAGCATCTGTTTTGACAAACCTGTGAGAAAAAATGCCAAGGATAACGGTTATTAATTCAACTTAAAACTGAAACGAAAACAAAAAAAAAAGCTAATTAATTTCAGCTAGTTGCCAAAGCAACATATTCATTTTAACTGAGTTTAAGTTGATATACTAAATTAACAAAAATTTAAATGAAATTAATTAAAACCATAAAATAAAATCAAACCTACAAAAAATAAAACTTGTGAATAAAACAAAAAAATTGAAATAAAAATATAAAAGAAAAAAAAGAAAAAAGAAATGCACAACAAATTAACAAACTCTTACTAAAATTAAAAGGAAAAATAAACAAAAACTGATTCAAAATATGAATTAAAACTTTATTTATTTTAATATTAATACGTTTTATATTAGTTTCTTTTAAAGAGTTAACTGGAGTAGGAAACGGCACAATAACGTAAATATTATTTGATTATTAAACTAAAATTGAAATGGAAAAACAACAACAACAAAATAAAAACAGATTCAAAATATTTATAAAAACTATAATAGTATTTTGATACCAAAATAACACTGATGAGTTTTATATTATTTTCTTTTAAAGATTTAACTGGAGCAGGAAACAACACAATAACGTGAAGATTATTTGACGTACTTGCGGAAATACGTGACCTGTCCATTGCTGAAATCAAACTTGTGCATGAGGGCCTGGCCATCGAAAAGATGGTAGAAGGGCTCCGATCCGGCCTCAAACAAACCGGGGCCCAGTCGGAGCAGACTGCCTTTAATAAACGAGGGGATGCGGCCGACAAACAACGCACATTACACACAAGTGTTTTTGTGTCGTCTTGATAAACCATACACAGGAAATTATGATATATTGAGGTTAAATTCAAGCCGTTTCCAGACTCTGATCCCAAAATGTATATCTGTGACCCTGGAGCACAAAAGCAGTGTTAAGTCGCTGGGGTATATTTGTAGCAATAGCCAAAAAAATGGGTCAAAATTACAGATTTTTATTTTATGCCAAAAATCATTAGGATATTAAGTAAAGATCATGTTCCATGAATATATTTTGTAGATTTCCTACCGTAAATATATCAAAACATAATTTTTGATTAGTAATATGCATTGCTAAGAACTTAATTTGAACAACTTTAAAGATGATTTTCTCAATATTTAGATTTTTTTGCACCCTCAGATTCCAGATTTTCAAATAGTTGTATCACAGCCTAATATTGTCTGATCCTAACAAACCACACATCAATGGAAAGCTTATTTATTCAGCTTTCAGCTGTATAAATCTAAATTTCACAAAAATTACCCTTATGACTGGTTTTGTGTTATGTTAATTTGGGAAAAACCGCTTGGTTTTTGTCAGGTCAAACAAGCACATCGTCTTTTCCTCCTAAAGCATTTTTTATGGAAGGAATTTGAGTGGTTGATATTAAGATACATTTACATTTTCCACTTTTTCCCCCAGAATATTTTCAGTCAATAAATATGCCAAAAATTCATGAAAACAGAGGAAAATACCAGTGACGGTTGCTGGAAGAGGTTCGTTTAGCTCCTCCACAGTCTCAAAGATTTTCTTATAGCCTCCAGCAGGGTGCTCAAAACTGAAAAGTGAGGGAATAAGTCTTATTAACAGTATGTGCACTTACATGTACTTACAGTGTACCTACAAGATAACTACAACATCACTGCAGACATGCTCCCAATGACTTAAACAGCATAAATCCAAAACATAAGCATTATAAAGCTTGTGTTATACAGGAAAGAATAAAAAGAAGGTCGCTTACCGGCTAACCATGATAGCGTCTGTGACTCGGCTTGTTCTTGTCGGTTTGTCAGCAGAGCCCTGAGTTTATGGGTTTTATACTCTGACTTTGACCGCTGTTGCAGCCAATGGCAGCATTTACTAAACAACGAGCCCATTGTACAAGAGCCTGAGCTGCCTTTACAATAGCCATTCCTTCAAACAGGATTTGAGATTTTCACGCAGCTGAAAACTGTGATGCAATCAGGTGTACGAAATGTGATTGTACAATGCAAGAAACAGAAATGAGTTGAAATCAGCTGACAAAACACCCAACAAAGACTTTATTCAGCTAATAATAACATATGCAGCAGTTTTCATAATAATGCACATGAGGTTTAGAATATTTCCACATGGGTTTTAAATCTTTCAGGAGAATATAAAATAAAAAAAATTAAAATTATTATAATTTCTTTTTTTTAAATGGATTGCATGACAGAAGTCAGTATGTTCTTTTTCTAGATTTAACAGTGTGAAATCTGTCAGTGGCAGGCAAATTGAACGGCCTAACAAAATATATCAAACAAACCACTGATTGGTGTTTTGTCTCCAAATACCCTTTGATGAAGAGATGCTGTGCAATCCAGCTATATTATGGCAGGACAAACAGCACAGTGTTAGGCCAGTGGCAAAACAAGACAAACGATGAATTCACCGAGCCACAATAAATCAGTCTAGCAGCCAAAACCAATGCTTTAAACATGGTGACTGTATAAAAAGTGTGGGAGCTCTCAGTCTTCATGTCATCTGACAGCTGATTGCAATAAAAATGTGAATTTTTAAAAATTAAAATTTCCAAACAAGTCTTTCAAGTGCAAGTTTTCTTCTCTCTTAGAATGAGAAAAAAAGACTTGTATACTTATGCAATAATTCTATTTTTATGCCTATTTTAAGCCAGCGCTGCTCGTTTTCTTCTTGTATGTTTTGTAACTTCTGAGGTCACAAGCATGACGGGTTTTGTTGCTGAGGCACAAACGAAGGGCTTTCCGTTTTTTACATTCCTGAACAGATTTGTGAACAGATTAACTGACAAGCACGTTCGTTTTAGCAACACAGCCAAATTAAACAAGCATAGCCTTGCCAAAAAAGCACTGAATTTATATAAATGTTTTATTCTGCATGAGTACCTCTCATAACTTTGAGTTTAGGGAGATTGTACAAAAACGTAACATTCAACAAAAGAAAAAAATAATGCAGCCTATTATAAACTATGGTGTCTAGCAAATCCATATCTATAAAAATGCTTATTTATTTATTGCTTTGCTTGCTCGCAATTACACTGGCTTCTCATACTTGAGATTAACCCAGTGGCAGTCTTTTTATCTTGAGTTTTCTTTCTGCATGTTTAACATTGTTCATTAATTGAAAAACAACAGTATGGGAGAAGTGTGCATGATTTTTTTAATAACTGCTTTGATGATTTGTGGAAATGTCAACACTTACAGGCAAGGCAAGTTTATTTATACACAATGGTAATTCAAAGCGCTTTACATAAAAGGAAGTAAAACAATAAAAAAAAATCAACAATAAAACAAGGAATTTAAAAATTGATTTAAAATGAATTTAAAACAGTTAAAAATAGAAAATGATTATATATAAAATACAGTGCAATGAGTTCGGACATAGCACAGTGCTCATTCAGTAAATGCACAGCTAAACAGACGAGTTTTGAGTCTGGATTTAAATGTGGTTAATGTTTAAGCACATCTGATCTCTTCTGGAAGCTGGTTCCAGCTGCATAATAGCTGAAAGCTAGTTTTACAGCAAGATTATCATCCCATCATGTCATTATTATCATCTTAAAGTAAGGCACACATGTACCGTGCATCTAAACTTACAAGGAATTTACATTTCATCAGTGATTGTTTGAATATGCATGAGTGTTTAAAACGTTTCATGCCACGGGAGGCTGTTTCTGTGGCTTAATCTGAGCTCTTGTATTTACACGTGATTAGAATGATCTTCAGGATCACCTGCTACTATTCAAGCAGAGCGTGTGAACTTGAGGCTCGTGTTCTCTCTGCACGTGCAGTGCTTTCTCTGGTTGGAGTGGCACGTGAGGGCTTGTGCTGAAGTCCAGAAGCTCCCTATGTGTAAGCCTCTTTTGCCTTGTATATGTTTCTGTCTGCTGAGTTAGACTGGTGCATGTGATTGATTTGGTGCCTAGTGCTACCAAACATTACATTTGTGTGAACGTTGCTCATCACTGCTTCTGCTTGTCAGCTCTGCTGCATGGCGTTTTGGACGACAGCAGTTCAGCCGTGCATTTGAGACACTTCGGACTCCGAGTCAGGCAGCGTGCAGACTGGTGCATGCAGTTTGCATGATAGGTTGCTTTTGACTAACTGTACTTGTCAGCTTCGATGCATGCTTTGGGACCATGAATTTGAACTCTGATGAGTTTGGCAGCGGGCAGATGGCGCTTGCAATTCATTTGGTGCTTTGATCACTAAAGCAGTCTTAAGTCGCTGGGGTATATTTGTAGCAATAGCCAACCATACATTGTATGGCTCAAAATTATCGATTTTCCTTTTATGCCAAAAATCATTAGGATATTAAGTAAAGATCATGTTTTAAGATATTTTGTAAATTTCCTACCGTAAACATATCAAAACTTAATTTTTGATTAGTAATATCCATTGCTAAGAACTTCATTTGGACAACTTTAAAGATGATTTTCTCAATATTTTGATTTTTTTGCACCCTCAGATTCCAGATTTTCAAATAGTTGTATCTCAGCCAAATATTGTCCTATCCTAACAAACCATACATCAATGGAAAGCTTATTTATTCAGATCATATCACGCAACAGGTCATATTTTCAAAGAAATTACAGATAGACCACAATATACAATAATATAATATTAAATTTGTATGTTATTAATTTATTTTGTATTACTACTCAAACTGCTGTTTTATTAGGCTTATTAAAATTGTATTAATATTATTCATTTATTAACACTTGAGATACGGGAAGGCTTTCTATAAATGCACAAAAATAAGCATAATTTTATGTTATTTTAATTACATTTAATAATCAAAGACCTACGTGCATAACTCATCAGAGCATGTAAATCCAGTGTTGCCTGAAACAAATTAAATTAAATTTGATATAATGCATTGAAGAAAATAAGTCTTGGAAACTCTTTAAGGTTGAGTTATCGTCTTGTTTCTGTCTTTTGTAATGTGCACAGAGAATTAAATTGCATTTTGAATTTATTTGAATTAACAAACAAATAGGGATGCACGATATATCGGCCACCATATCGGTATCGGCCCATATCGGCTCATTTTTTCTGTTATCGGTATCGGCCTGATAAGAAAATTTGGCCGATATCTTAAAGCCGATAAATAATGCATTATTTCCTTCAGAGACACTTCAGATGCGCGCTGTTCGTTTGCAGCCTTTTGTGCAATTGTACATTGTAATATTGTGTTTATTTGATGTATATCTGATTTATCTCATATAGAATGCGTTTGGTTAAGTTAAAAAGAGCGCTTCACAATCCTTTTGTACAATTTTCAGTATCAAACCATATTAAATATAAGCTTCCAGTCCCCCAGAGTTCAAAATGCCAGACTATGCAAAGACTTTTCCATTATAAGGTAAAAAATGAACTATTATGTCCACACATCTGGTAACAATATTGAATTTCTTGCATTGAATTAATGCAAATTTAATGCAATTGGAACATTTGCACTTTCTTATAATAATTCCTAATTTCTGTCCTACATAGGTCTTCATGCAAACCCCTTCCCCAAAACTGAAACACTGAATACTTCGACCAAAGTACTCTTACCGTTGAAGCCACACCATTAAATCCTCTTTATCTGGCCTGACATCCTCCTAGACCTTCCTTCTGCCAATCCCTAACGGCAGATAATGCCCACAGACGGACAATAACTCTTCATGATTGGCACAAAGTGGGATTCATTTTAAAAACAGCTCCATCTGAGAACGGTTAATTCCAGAACAGAATGTTCCAGAATATTAGCCAGCAGGGATAAATGAAAAGGGCTAAGAGTGGATATACGAGTGAGCGATGAGCTCCTGGTAGATGAAGACGCAGTAGAGGATGGTGAAGGCAGGACTGAGCAGCACCATGGCCAGAGCGCTCAGAGCTCTAACAGAGAGACCAAAACATGATTAGAGGCTAATATAAATATGAGACCACAGACACAATTTCACACTGTGATATCACTGACCGCAAACCCATGTAGCAATCAAATCAACACATAACGTGAATACTGCAGGCAGACTGTGTGTGATACAAACACTGTGTGTTCATATGAGTCACTGTACTCAAAGTGTTTTTATTAAATACACAATCGATAACACGTCGTCCTATAGTAATGGCACTGAGACGGCTTCTTACAAATGCTCAATCCTTAACCTGTTAACCGTCAACCCCTTTTTTGAACATTTGAATGCTCTGAAAAAACAGACCTTAGGTTGGTCTCTTTTTTTAAAAGCCATGCTGAAGTTAAAGCATTAAAAAAAAAAAAAAAAAAAAAAATTTTTTATAGAAGTTTAAATTTATTGTAAAGAATTTACTGTACTAAACATTTTTTTATTTTATATACAATACATTTGACTAAATATTTTGTAATCTAAAAGTGCTATTAAATCAAAGCCATACGTCTACGCAAGCTATGTTCAAAATTTGAAGTCATCACAAAAATGTAGTTTCCTGTGAGATTTTGTTTAGGCACTGTACCAAAAAAACGTATGCATTCTTCTGTCACAAATCAATCAGTTTCTGTCACAATGTCACTGTTATCAAAAAACAATCACCAAATATGGAACCTTGAGTGAACAGTGCATTATAGTATCATTCCAAACAGGCACAAAATCACTTTGACCTTAACTGTTCCCTCCTGGTGACCTGCCTAACTCGATCCAAGTAGCCGAGTCCTGAGCCATATTCAAGAAATGGCTAAAGACACATCTCTTCCATCTTCATCTGACCCTCTAACTCTAGCACTCTCTATTCTATTTCTATTCTGACTACTTGTTTTCTTTTTTATTAAAAAAATGACCCTCTAACACTAGCGTTCTCTATTCTTTTGACTTTTCTTTTTATTTATCATAAAACAATTCTGAAATGGTTTTCAGAGTACGAAATTTGAGTTTTTAAGATTTGAGTTTTTAAAAGAGCGCCAAGCGTCCTGCTTTCAGTATACAACACTATAAAATCAAAGCCATATGTCTACCCAATAGTGATGCGCGGATGGCGGTTATATCCGCGGGCGCTGCAGATAATCCGCGGATCGGGTGGGTCGGGTAATTATTAGCTCGTACATCACACGCAGATCGCGCACACTGAATCATTCAGCACGGAAATGTGATTTCTCAATAAAATAGCTTTGAAACTGAAAAGTTCAAGCCTATATTTCTTAATAACTAAATCCCACAGCTTCACTACTAGTAGAGAGATGCTGCCAGGTAGAATTAATTCACACACGCAATCGCTCTCACTAATGCATTCATATGAATATAATGTTTACTGTGCTACATTATCTGTGTCTGATTTAGAACGAGCAGAAATCTGTGAGAAACAATGACCAAAAGACAAAAGAACTGTTCAAAATTAGCTGTTATAGGACAGCTATGTGCTATTTACTTATTTGTTCATTAATGACGTCATCAGCGACTAGTTGACTTCGACTCGACTTTCATCACATAAAAGTCAACTTTAAAAAAAATCAGAAGTCGTTCAACTCCTAATAAAAATAAACACAATTAACCCTTAAGTTATCTTTTTACTGAAAATACTTGTTAATGTTACTACATTGGATTAAAACGTACTTGCTTTGCTCACACAGGGTATAATTTGATCATGTTTGTACTTTACACAATTGGCACAGTTTTTGTTTTGTAACCGACTGACTGTAGGCCTCACTGATCTGAACCTATGCACCTTAATTTTTGAGTACGAAAACATTATTTGTGGCTAATTTTTGGCAATGTTCACTCAAAACCTGAGGTGCATCAGCTCAAATCAATGAGGTCTACGTGCTCACCGAAAGAAAACAACAAGTTGATGAAAAGATTGAATCTAAGACTTAGTGATAATATAGCATAATGAGAGGTGCAAAGTATTTTCAGCGCAGCACAAGGGTTAGAGTCAGCAAGCATCAATTCTACTTCCTTAACGTAACATTTTACAGTGGGGCAGAAGGAGAAAAAATAGACAGGGCAGAGTTTTCCTCATCGGACGGGAACTGACAGGATCATGATAAGTGTGCATTTCAAAAAGACCTCAATTTGATTTTGCAGTTGGTTTCCCGTTAACTCTATCATTTGCTATTAATGCCATAACCTTAATTGCATGAACATTAACAGGAATTAATTTACCGTTTTAGCTCTTGGCAACATTTCAGAAGCGCAGCATATGTAATATGTACAAATGATGTAATGCAGACCAAGATGCAGATGCTTTCATGCAATTTTACTCGATAACAGACATCCTGAAAGAGAATCAGGTGTAGTTTTACTTAAAGCAACTTAAAGCGTGCAACAACTTATCCCACTCTCCCGTTTAAAATATTTAGCAAATAACATCAAATATTCATTTCTTCAGGTGTAAAAATACTTGCGTTTACATAACATGAGACTCACTTGCTCTGCTTCGGTAACTCCATCCACTGCTGCCAGAGCTGGTGCTCCCAGATGAACCCAGAGATCCAGCGCCTGCAGCCAAATTAAGGGTTCTAATGATTAAACAAGTAATTTTGTAAGACTTTTTAATTTTAACTCAATAATTTTAATGATACGGAATTTAAAAAACAAGCCAATTAAAAATAACCACACTTTTACTTTAAGTAACACAATAATATTGGACAGAATTTATATTAATATTAGTAACACTTTACAATAAGCTTCATTAGTTAACTACGTTATTTAACATGAGCTAAGAATAAACACTACTTCTTCAGCATTTACTAATGCATTATTAAAATCAACAGTTGTGCTTGTTAACCGTTAATGCGCTCTGAATTAACAGTGAACGACTGTATTCTCATTAACTTAAGAAAGATGAATAAATACTGTAATAATTGTATTGTTCATTCATGTTAGTTAATACATTAATGAACATTAACTAATGTGACCTTATTGTAAAGTGTTACCTTAATATTAAATATCAATATATTATTTTTATTCAGTTCCATGCAACAGAATCAGATATAAATTTGTTTGAACTAATTATCCAAATAGTGTATAATCCTACAAAGCTGTTATTATCAGAGCATGTGAGCAGAGCAGAGTGTTATTTTACCAGCGTTATTAAATAGCCAGCCATACATATATTTTTATACATATATTTTCGGCTGCTATTTTCTGTTTATGGCCACCGAAAATTTGGTGCATCCCTAAGAAATTTTCTGTTATAAATTTCCATAATTCTGATCGTTACATCAAAGCCAGCTTGTGATGACTTAAAGGGACAGTTTTTCCGAAACTGTGCGAGTTTCATTCTTCTGTTGAACACAAAAGAAGATACTTTGAAGAATGTTGTAACCAAACAGTTGACGGTAGCCATCAATGTTTTTCATACTATGGAAGGCAATGGCTACCGTCAACTGTTTGGTTACAACATTCCTCAAAATATGTTTAGTGTTCAACTCACAGTTTGGAATAAGTGGATGGTGTGTTATTATTATTATTATAATACAAAATGGGTATATTGTATGTTTATTTTAGAAAGAAACTACTGATTTGATTCGAAGTACACGCTTAGATGCTTGTGTTTGTAGTAAGCTAAATTCACTATTAAAATGTAAATAGTGTAATAAAGACAATGTAATGCAAGGTTGTTTCATTGTGTCTGACAGGCCTACCTTTCCCTGAATGGTGCACAGGGCTCCTAACTTCTGACAGAAGGCATAGAAAAGGTTGGCCAGGTCCAGGTTGGGCAGCTGACCATTACGTCCTTCTAAAATCAGGTCCAGGCTGGTAATGACAACACTGCTGAGCTCCAATGAGAGGGCAGCTTGAATTGACCCTGCGCGACCCTGCAGCAGCGAGTACTCCATTCCTGAATAAAAGCGAGAGCCGGAAACATAAACATGGACAGAACCGGCAATGTATTCTAGAAAAGCAACAGAACAAGTGCAATTACGAAATTAGGTTATTAGATCATTTTTCATTTTCTGGTTCCCCAATAAAGCAGCATGCTTTACCTGTACACACCTGTGATGTTTGTGTGGTGGTAGCCTTCCAGCCAGGCCTGCATGCCGATCAGATCATGCTCGTTCACCAAGAATATGATGTCCTTGGCCCAATAAATCTGGTCTTTACAGAAGAAATGGACAAAACTAACGCAAAGAACAACTAAAACAAAACTCGAATGTCTTGCATAACTGGAATCCTTGCATCAATCTATTGCTCTGATTTTACTTCCATCTAGCAAAGATCGACAGTATGTGTTTTGTGAACTAGTCTTATGCCGTTTACCCAATCTAAGCATCAATCCTTCTAAAATCAGGTCCAGGCTGGTAATGACAACACTGCTGAGCTCCAATGAGAGGGCAGCTTGAGTTGACCCTGCGCGACCCTGCAGCAGCGAGTACTCCATTCCTGAATAAAAGCGAGAGCCGGAAACATAAACACGGACAGAACCGGCAATGTATTCTAGAAAAGCAACAGAACAAGTGCAATTACGAAATTAGGTTATTAGATCATTTTTCATTTTCTGGTTCCCCAATAAAGCAGCATGCTTTACCTGTACACACCTGTGATGTCTGTGTGGTGGTAGCCTTCCAGCCAGGCCTGCATGCCGATCAGATCATGCTCGTTCACCAAGAATATGATGTCCTTGGCCCAATAAATCTGGTCTTTACAGAAGAAATGGACAAAACTAACGCAAAGAACAACTAAAACAAAACTCGAATGTCTTGCATAACTGGAATCCTTGCATCAATCTATTGCTCTGATTTTACTTCCATCTAGCAAAGATCGACAGTATGTGTTTTGTGAACTAGTCTTATGCCGTTTACCCAATCTAAGCATCAAGTCCTATTCTCAGGAGTGATCAAAATGATCAAAACTGTAATTTAGCATCTTCAAATCCATCCCAAATTTCAGTAGCGGGAGTGGCTACTTTTACGCCAGTGGCTATAGAGATTTTTTTAAAGAAGAAGAAGAAACATTACATTTGGCAGGGCCTCTAGCAGTTACAAACATAAAAACAAAAGACTATGTAGCCATTTGTTCATGGATATTTTACCAGATTTAGTACAGGGATATTTTTTGGTCAATACTTGCCACGAATTTTAAACATTGAATTGCCAGGATAATTAACAGTTATGGCAAAGGCATAATATTTATTAAAAAGGTTCTTGAACAAAATTGTGGACTGATTTTGACAAAAATTTGACATTTTGGACTGATTCTGCGAATTAATGTGCAAATTGGTGCTGATCAAACGCCAGGCGGTGCTTAATAAATATTGTAAAAAATAAATAAATAATAATTTAACTAAAGAAAAAAACTTCATAAGGCTTTAAACTGCTGTTTTGAAATGTAAATACATTTTTACTCTTTTATGCATTACACTAACGTGAATATTTAGTCACTGCATTTGTGGCATTACTCGCTAAATTACATAAAAACCTTAAAAATAAAATCAATGGTTAAAGTAGTCGACAAGCCAAATAACAGGCTTGTTTCCAGGACAAATCCTCAAACTCATGCCACTTTTAAAGGCACTATAGAAAACGTTTTATTAATATTATATTTAGGTCATATCTAGGAATTTTGGGGAAACAAGGAATTTTTCAAAGACGTGTAGCGTCTGCGTAGAATCACGCATGATCTTTGGGTTTTATGGCATAAGAGACCCCTTTTAGCTTTTGACATTTGCATATAAATTACAGTCCTGGTCACAGACTTCACAGTTATATGGGGGCTAAATTGCCAAATGGTTCCTCGCCGTCAAGGAGATTCTAAGCAGTCCCCCCCACTATCATCTCGCCATCTGATTTCAAACACTCTCCAAAGAGCTGTAAATGACACCGATGGGCCTGGCATCTGGGCCTGGAAATATATACTGTATGTGTGTGCTTTTATATATACATAATAAATATACACAGTACACACACACACATATTTTGGATGCGATTAATCTTTTGACTGAATCGTTTGAATATATATATATAAAAGGTCACTTTTGTTTCAGAGTTCTATTATTATATCTTTCTATTTAATTTACTCCCTGAACTGTTTCGGACACATCTATATTGTCAGTAAATAATAAAATAGTCCTGTTATTCACTGAAAAATAAAAAAATAATATAGTTATAAATAGATATAACTTGCTTAGGGAATAGAAGGAATTAGATGTAGAAAACAATTCATTTGGAAGTATAACTTTCTAAAGAAAAAAATTTAAACTTCAGGAGTACTTGCTTTTTTCTTAAAATTCTGGCAAATTTAGCCATTCTTGAAGAAAACGAATGTAAAATTGGAACGTTAAATCAGCTAGAATAATACATGCCATTTGATGCTGACTGCTAGAACAGGTTTGGAACACAAAGAAAAGCACAGGTGAGTTATTAAAGCATGCAAGTGACTTCAATCTTGCATTTTGCCTAATTGCCTGCATATATAAAACTGCTTTATGCATATGCAAAAGCATTCCAAAAAAAGCTTACAGCTTGGTGATTGTAAAGTGACTAATAATACAGCCAGACAGCACAGGGACTCGTCAGGGAAGGGTGAGTGAACACCTCCAGTCCTCTGAACTGCATCGCTTTAACTAACCCCTCCACCGGCATCCCACTGCAGAGACAAACCACGATCATCTCTGACTTCCTCCAGAAACTAAACCTGCTTTAACCCCTGAAGTGCCACTCCCCATTTTTGAACATAGTAACATTTAAAGTGCACTATCCAAACTTAAATTATTATAATTCATGAAAGCTTTGGAATACAGACCTAAGGTTGGACTCCTGTATAAGAAGACAATCTGCAGATTACTGCAGAAGTGGGATCATTTCAAAATATTAAAAGTATCAAAAAGTTATAGAAGTTTAAATTTACTGTAAAGAAAATGCACTGTACCAAATTTTGTTTTTATTTTATATAAAGTAAATATTTTACAAAATATTTTTGAATCCAAAAATTGATATAAAATTAAAGCCTTGTGTCTAAATAAGTTAAGTTCCAAATTTGAAGTTGATATAAAAAAATTGTTTTTGGGCGTTATACCACAAACAGCCACCGGGTGCCATCCAAACTCTGTAGAATTTTTGTTGATGCGTTTTTCTGTCACAAAGGTCTAAATTTCTGTCATTATTACGTCTATCAAAAAATACCAACCACCAAATATGGAATCTTGAGACTCGGACCTTTCCAAATATATGTATTTTGTCAAGATTATCAAAACGTTTGATTCTAAAAGACCGCAATACATTTAGTAATATGACACTTGACTCCGCCCACTAAGGGGAGGAAGACCGCCAAACAATTTTAAAGTACCATTTTCCATGGTAAGGCAATGTCCGATTTCAAAATGGTTTTCACAGGATGAATTTTGGGCTTCTAAGCTTTCAAATGATATATAACGTATGATGATTACTAAAATATTTGATAGAGAAAGAGGACAGCATATAAAGAGTGCCAAGCATCCCATAGGTGGGACGGTGACAGATAAGGGTTAAATTAGATTATTTTTTTTTTTTCATAATTTATATACTGAATGTTGCCTATTTTTATCCAGTGCTGTATGCAAT
Source organism: Sinocyclocheilus grahami (assembly GCF_001515645.1). NCBI lineage: Eukaryota > Metazoa > Chordata > Actinopteri > Cypriniformes > Cyprinidae > Sinocyclocheilus > Sinocyclocheilus grahami. The sequence continues at coordinate 1,786,646 of NW_015505460.1, forward strand.
CCAGACAGGTGGTTTTAATAGCACAATAACATCTGATTTAACGTGAAGAAGTGTGTATGGAAACATGCCATTTACCACAGTTCTAATGTGCTGGAAAAGCACTTGAAAAGCTTGAAAATGCATCTTGAAAATGCTTGAAAAAGTGTCTGAATTTCACTTTGGCAAAGGTGTAAGAACCCTGCAATTAGAAGGTATCTTATTGTCTCAGTGGACAGTTCTTGGCAAGAATAAGCAGAATGAGGACCAGGCTTTATGCCGCAAACAAAAAGACTGTCTGCACAGAATTTATGTCCTGCAAATAAAGACATTTGGGAATTTCTTCTATCAGGTTTTCCTGGTTTAATAACATAAGGATGTATCTCTCCCAGTGGCAAAAAATATATGGATTGATTTCAAGCTGGGCAGTGATTTGTAAAATGTTATTGGACGATGAATGTGGACTGGGGGACAGATCACACAAGAGAGAGACACAATGTCATAACGTGCTCTCTGGGTTTGACTTGCTGATAGCAACAGCTGCTGTGTTCACCGTCCCTGCCAGTGGGATATTTCCCTGCCCATCGCCGATCGCTCCCTCCAGCGTGGGTGGTTATATCTTTCTGGGACTAAAGCTTAATTGAGAATAATGAATGCTTATTTTTTTACAGAGGGCAATGCGACCACTGTCCTGTCAGGATGATGTAGTGCCACCCATGTATATTCATCAGACATTCACCAGCAAGGGATTTGAAACTTGTAGGTACAATCAGTGCAGGTGATGGACTAATTATCCTGGTGTGCCTGTACAGAGGACTCGCAGATGATAATGTAAATATAATTAGATATGCTACTGGTTAAAGTCAACATGAAATGGCATTTGCATTGCATAAAACTTATGTAATGTTGTTTTTCAGAGTGAAACAGGATATTCAGTCAGGGAAAAAAATAAAGTGGGCGTTACCTACCAGAATGTATTTTGTGATGTCAGCCAAAAAGGAAAGCTGTTTTAGAGGAGCAAGTTATTATGTAGAGGATTGTTGTTTTTTTATTTGAGATAAAGTGCACTAATTAATTATGCACAAAAAGACCAGGACATGTATGTGAAAAAAAGACAATACTCTTAATTTTACAGACATTTCCATGAACACAACAAAATGCAGTGCAAAATTCAAAATACAGGTAAAACTCCTGAAAAATAAATACATAAATAAAAAAAATTATTCATATTAATATAGTACATTGAGCCCATTTTTTTAAGACGTCTTTTTTACTGTCTTAAAAAAATGGGCTCAATGTACTATATTAATATGAATAATTTTTTTTATTTATGTATTTATTTTTCAGGAGTTTTACCTGTATTTTGAATTTTGCACTGCATTTTGTTGTGTTCATGGAAACATTATTACGTCTATCAAAAAATACCAACCACCAAATATGGAATCTTGAGACTCGGACCTTTCCAAATATATGTATTTTGTCAAGATTATCAAAACGTTTGATTCTAAAAGACCGCAATACATTTAGTAATATGACACTTGACTCCGCCCACTAAGGGGAGGAGACCGCTAAAAGATTTTAAAGTACCATTTCCACGGTAAAGCAATGTCCGATTTAAAAATGGTTTTCACAGATGAGGTTTTCAGCTTTCAAATGATATATAATTTATGATGATTACTAAAATATGTGATTGGGCCCATCTGTGGGCCGGTGGCACTTAAGGGGTTAATCACACAGCAGTGACTTCTGTGCTCTGCTCACCCCGCCTTTCTTTTGTGGGCATCGAACTCCTTGGCGAGGGACAGCCCATGGCGTTCTCTGACATGTACATGCGCAGTGTGAAGGGCTCAAACGCCAGGCCCATGAACCACACGATAGCCGCCAGGTAGCACACAATACTGAACGAGAGAAACGGAAAACAAATAAGGAAGAGATGTCATAGCGTGTCAGGTTCACACAAGGTTGAAGCTGGTGAAGCACCTACCATATGGGTGCGTTGAGGCGGGTCAGGAGGTTGGTCAGGGCTTTTCTGCGATTCGGGTCAGACAACAGACCCATGATGCTCTGCTTCAATCGACCTAATCAATTAAAAATGTATAATGACTTCCATTGGTCCATTTTTAAGTCTATTTCTGGATAGGCACATAACTTATGGTCTCGCCCTTATATAAAAGTAACAATAATGGTTTCACTTTATTTTGACGGCTCCTTTAATACATTGTTGACTATAAGTAACATTGCACCTACATATCTACTAACTCTCATTAGAGTATTAGTAGAGTGTTAGGTTAGGGTTACGGTTGGTACACTAGTTAGTCAGTAGATTATCCGTTGAGAGAAATTAATCCCAGTCTACTAATACTCTGATGAGAGTTAGTTGACATGTACACTGCTGTTCAAAAGTTTGGGATCAGTTTTTTTATTGAATTCTCTTCTGCTCATCAAGGCTGCATTTATTTGATCAAAAATACAGAAAAAAACTGTAATCTTGCTAAATGTTATTACAATATGAAATAATGGTTTCTATTTTAATAGCCTTTAAAATATAATTTATTTCTGTGATGCAAAGCTGAATTTCCATAATCATTACTCCAGTATAAAGCATCACATGATCTCCAGAAATCATTCTAATCGGCTGATTTATTATCAGAATTATCAACAGATGTGCTGCCAAATATTTTTTTGGAAACTGCGATACTTTCTTCAGGATTCTTTGATGAATAAAAAGTTAAAAAGAACAGCATTTATTCAAAATATAAATCTTCGCTATCACTTCTTACCAATTTAATACATCCTTGCTGAATAAAAGTTTTAATTTCTTTCAAAAAAAAGAATACTTACCGACCCCAAACTTTTGAAAGGTAGCGTATATTGTTAGAAAATATTTCTATTTTAAATAAACACTCTTCTTTTTAGCTATTTATTCCTCAAACAATCCTGAATTAAGTATCACAGGTTCCAATTTTTTTTTATAATAATTATTAAGCATCACAACAGTTTCCAGCACTGATAATAAATCAGCATATTATACTGATTTCTGAAGATCATGTGACACTGAAGACTGGAGGAATGATGCTGAAAATACAGCTGCGCATCACAGAAATACATTCGATTTTAATGTACATTAAAATAGAAAAACGTTATTTCACATCATAATAATATTTCCCAATATTAAATGTTTTCCTATATTTTTAATCAAATAAATGCAGCCTTGATGAGCATAAAATTATTATTATATTGTCAACAGAATGCTCAAAAGGGACCATCAAAATAAAGTGTTACCACAATAATTAATAATAATAAAATCTGTTTTAACATACATTAAAATGCTTACAATAAACACCAACACAAACGATAACACCCTAATCGCCTCCCACGGCAAATCAGTAAAATATACAGACATTACTAAGACTAAAATGACCAGAGTTGTAACATTATTAAGATGAATAACCTGCAGATTCTGTATGATTTATTCAGCGTTCCGGATGAGACACTAGCTCTGCATCCCCTGCGATGAACAAAATACATTTTAAGAGCTTTTAAAACAATCACGGAATTCGTGATAACATTCGGATAAACTAAAGAACATAAACGTCTCGGTATACCGCGAACTCACCTTGAGATAGCAAACGTTAAAATACCGTTTCACTTGCAGCTGCACTACATTCATTCCTGTGAGCGACCCAAGAGTTGTATTTTTTAATGCTCTTAAAAATTACAATTATGCATAAAAGAGGAAATGTGAATGACAAAGATCTGTTCTTTACAAAATGATTCACAAATGAATTTATTTATATACAACTTAGCCACATATGTGTCGACTTGATATTCATTACATTAGTAGTAATAAGAGTATTCATGCATACATTTATTTCTATGTTTATACATTTATGTACTTACTCTTTTATTTATTTTCACATTTAATTATATAGATAAATTAATTATTTTAATTTAGATATTCGTATCCTGGGATGCCTTTACGTGGCCGCATAGTTTTGAGAACAACACGATAACTGTCAGTGATGTACACAGTTTTATAACAGAGGCTGATTACAGCTGTCATGTAATGGAGGAAAGCGGTCAGACTCGCTGCTGTATACACATCCATTTATTCCATTTAAGTTGTGTTTTCATTATTAAACAAACATGTTATCAAACCACCAACTTCCAACATTCCCAATTGCAATTTAATAGCTCATATGAATAAGTGCCACATCCCCGTTTCATTAAAACCCCTAAGCTGCCACTGTCTGTTATTCATTCTCAATCGGCTCGCTCACAATGCAAATGTCACACTTCAACCTTGAACAGCTAGAGTAAGTTGTCTTTTAAGCATTTGTTCCTCTTTGCATTTGAGAATTAACTCTAATTTGATTATTTGAAGACTAAAGGGCAAGCAACACTTGTGTGGAAGTCCTTGGCAATGACAGAGGAATGCATTTAAAGCCACTGTGGAGAGAAAAATAAAAGATACAAAAAAATCAGTATGTATTGCTGGTTCCAATTTCTTTCATTGGCCGAAACCGACCGACAAACATCAGACGACATGCTGACACATGCCACCGGCTCACAGAGAGTCAGCGTAAAGAGCTGGAGGCGGCAGGAGATCAATGTCTGCAAACTGGAAGTTTTCTGCCTCTCTGTCATGAACACAGGGATAAATAAAGACGAGACATCATTTGAAGAAAAAGACATGATCACACAAGGCAGGCTTTGCCGTCTCGGTTTCTTTAAATGATTAAAAACGTGATTATTTAATGATTAATAAGTAAGATAGGATGGAGATTCTACACTGGGACATTTTAAAGAAGGAGAGTGTGAGAATTGTATTATACAAGCTAAAAATACATCACTGTTAATTTAGATTTGTAACAAAATTACAAGATATCATGATTAATCAAATTTAGCAGACAAGTGAAACATTGAATAGACATGACAAAGACGATTATTTTTTTAATAAAAGCTTTCCATTGATGTATGGTTTGTTAGGATAGGACAATATTTGGCTGAGATACAACTATTTGAAAATCTGGAATCTGAGGGTGCAAAAAAATCCAAATATTCAGAAAATCATCTTTAAAGTTGTTCAAATGAAGTTCTTAGCAATGCATATTACTAATCATAAATGAAGTTTTGATATATTTACGGTAGGAAATTTACTAAATATCTTCATGGAACATGATCTTTACTTAACATCCTAATGATTTTTGGCATAAAAGAAAAATCTATAATTTTGACCCATACTATGTATTGTCGGCTATTGCTACAAATATCCCCCCAGAGACTTAAGACAGGGTCACAAATGACCCACATAATCACATGTTTATCATCACTAGCAAGAATCGAGTCACTTTAATCACATATCACCAGTGCTCCCAAAAGAGGTGAACACCACCACATAAAAACATCTGGGTTACTATTGAATATTTCTTTGAATTGTCTTCAAATATTGGTGTGCACCGACTAGACATGAACACATGTTTGTACAGCTGTGCGTTGATCTGTAGCGATAAACTACTCACTGTGTCTGGATGTCTTCAATACTCCAGTCACTGAAAGGATGATGAGCAGAAGAGCTGCTATCGACTGAGGAGAGAGAGGAAACATGATTGACAACACAGCACAAAATATATTCTCAACACTGAGAAAGTGAAAATGCATACTTACACATCTCAGGCACAGAGACCGCTTTGATCTGACTCCTAGAAAGAGAACAATACAGAGAACGAGATCAGTGTACAATTCTGATAAACAGCTCAAATCCATTCTGAGAGACAAAGTTGAGGCTTACACATTTTCAGCAGATAGCGACAACATGTCATCTTCTTCATACATCCATTCCTCGCTGTCATCAGTGACTGGACGAACACATTTGACAATGTATTGATTTGACATGCATCAGGACTTTTGCAGTGGCAGGCCAAAACACTGGCGCCAATGCACTTTTCTCAAATAATAAAAAAAAAGTTTCAATAAGCAGGGCCTAAAGACCCTAAAGGGTCTTTCAGGACCTAAACGCACTTCAAAAAGCACCCAGGAAAGGTTCAAGACAAAACAATGCACTGTTCTGAAGTGGCACGCTGTGAGTCTAAATCCCATTAAAACATACGGAGAATAACTGGAGCGCTTTTCACAAACTGCCAGTACAGAGATGCAGGAAGATCAGCGGATGGTTATATGACTCTAGAGCGTCAATTTTGGCAATGCCATTTTTATTTTCTGATTTAAATATAATAAGTGAAATAAAGAATCACGGAGATCAGACATTTAAATTTCAATTAATTTTTTGAGAAAATTGTAGGTTTAAATAAAGTGCAAGGGTGCCAATATTTTTGACCTCGACTGTATAAAGAAACAAAAAAGAGAAAAGAGAAAACTTACAGCTACTTGTAAGCACAGGATTCTGATGAGAGGACCTGCAAAGATCAAACCATGTGAAATTTAGATCCACAGGTCATCGTTGCACTCACTTTTTTGGCATGATGTGCTCTACAAATTCTGTTTATATGAAATAGCCACACTGTGTAAAACCGCTATGGATTGCAGCGGTGCAGTGTCTGATGTGAGTCATTACTAGATGTTACTTGATTTTAACCTCTGAGCTTTCTATTTATATCATGATTAATCAAATGTAGCAGACAAGTGAAACATTGAATAGACATGACAAAGACGATTATTTTTTTAATAAAAGCTTTCCATTGATGTAAGGTTTGTTAGGGTAGGGCAATATTTGGCTGAGATACAACTATTTGAAAATCTGGAATCTGAGGGTGCAAAAAAATCCAAATATTCAGAAAATCATCTTTAAAGTTGTTCAAATGAAGTTCTTAGCAATGCATATTACTAATCATAAATGAAGTTTTGATATATTTACGGTAGGAAATTTACTAAATATCTTCATGGAACATGATCTTTACTTAACATCCTAATGATTTTTGGCATAAAAGAAAAATCTATAATTTTGACCCATACTATGTATTGTCGGCTATTGCTACAAATATCCCCCCAGAGACTTAAGACAGGGTCACAAATGACCCACATAATCACATGTTTATCATCACTAGCAAGAATCGAGTCACTTTAATCACATATCACCAGTGCTCCCGAAAGAGGTGAACACCACCACATAAAAACATCTGGGTTACTATTGAATATTTCTTTGAATTGTCTTCAAATATTGGTGTGCACCGACTAGACATGAACACATGTTTGTACAGCTGTGCGTTGATCTGTAGCGATAAACTACTCACTGTGTCTGGATGTCTTCAATACTCCAGTCACTGAAAGGATGATGAGCAGAAGAGCTGCTATCGACTGAGGAGAGAGAGGAAACATGATTGACAACACAGCACAAAATATATTCTCAACACTGAGAAAGTGAAAATGCATACTTACACATCTCAGGCATAGAGACCGCTTTGATCTGACTCCTAGAAAGAGAACAATACAGAGAACGAGATCAGTGTACAATTCTGATAAACAGCTCAAATCCATTCTGAGAGACAAAGTTGAGGCTTACACATTTTCAGCAGATAGCGACAACGTGTCATCTTCTTCATACATCCATTCCTCGCTGTCATCAGTGACTGGACGAACACATTTGACAATGTATTGATTTGACATGCATCAGGACTTTTGCAGTGGCAGGCCAAAACACTGGCGCCAATGCACTTTTCTCAAATAATAAAAAAAAAAGTTTCAATAAGCAGGGCCTAAAGACCCTAAAGGGTCTTTCAGGACCTAAACGCACTTCAAAAAGCACCCAGGAAAGGTTCAGGACAAAACAATGCACTGTTCTGAAGTGGCACGCTGTGAGTCTAAATCCCATTAAAACATACGGAGAATAACTGGAGCGCTTTTCACAAACTGCCAGTACAGCTCTTTATGGTTTCATTCTAAAGAGTGGTGCAGGAAAGAACATACATACAGTATGTGACCCTGGAGCACAAAACCAGTCATAAGGGTCTGGGGTATATTTGTAGGAATAGCCAAAAAAATAAATATAAATATATATATATGCATTTTAATTGACATCTACCATCCGCATCACAGATATGTAGCCATCTATAAACACAAACACAGAATCAAGACATTTGCCTCCTCCCTGCATCAGTAAGACAAGTGAAGCTGTATCAGCAATAGGGTTGCAAAGGGGTGGAACATTTACGGTAAATTTCTGGAAACTTTCCAAAAATCCCTGGAATATTCCAAAAAAATCCTGGAAAGTTTTTTAAATTCTGGAATATTTCCGAAATTTTCCACCTTTTTGCAACCCTAATCAGATGAATTAAATGCTTACATTTTTTGTAATCGGTCACTAAATGTTTGTATCTCAGGAGATAAGTCGCCCTTTTAGGGGTATAAATCAAGATACAAAACACACACACACACACACACACACACATATATATATATATAGACTGTGTGATTTTGTGTCTTGTGTTTTAGAAAACCAAATCTTTTTGTAATCTTGACAAAAAAATATTGTTGGAAAGATCTGACAGTCCAGGTTCCATATTTGGTGACCGTTTTGTAATAGAAGTGATATTATAGCAGAAATTGATTGATTTGTGACAGAAAACGGCATCAGAAAAATTTAATAGAGTTTGGGAGTAACCCAGTTCTTATTTCTGGTATAGTGCCCAAACAAAATCTCACAAGAGCCACAATTTTTGTGATATCAACTTCAAATTCGGAACATAACTTGGTTAGACATATGGCTTTGATTTGAGTGCAACATTTTATAAAATAAAGCAATAAGCCCCAAGCCGTGGTTTACAGTGAATTTATAACAGCTAAGGGGCATTGTTTCGGCACGATGCGAAGCTGTTTTATACTTTTTTTTTCAGCAATAATCTGCTGTGCGTCTTCTTTAAAAAGAGACCAACCTTAGGTCTGTATAACACAGCGTTCAGGAACTACAATCACGTTGTAACAAGCATTGATATAAACAAGAGTTCTGTTTTCAGTGAATTTATACCCCCAAAGGGGATACAAACATTAAAATCAAAAACAAGAATATGAATAAAAAATGTATTATTTGAGTTCCAATAAAATGGAAATAGCAATAAATTAATTTGCTGATGTATCTTTATGGTTTCATTCTAAAGAGTGGTGCAGGAAAGAACATACATACAGTATGTTACCCTGGAGCACAAAACCAGTCATAAGGGTCAATTTTTCGAAACTGAGATGTATACATCATCTGAAAGCTGAATAAATAAGCTTTCCATTGATGTATGGTTTGTTAGGATAGGACAATATTTGTCTGAGATACAACTATTTGAAAATCTGGAATCTGAGGGTGCAAAAAAATCTAAATATTGAGAAAATCATCTTTAAAGTTGTTCAAATGAAGTTCTTAGCAATGCATATTACTAATCATAAATTAAGGTTTAATATATTTACGGTAGGAAATTGACAAAATATCTTCATGGAACATGATCTTTTCTTAATATCCTAATGATTTTTAGCATAAAAGAAAAAAAGGATAATTTTGACCCAAACAATGTATTGTTGGCTATTGCTACAAATATCCCCCAGCGACTTAACACTGCTTTTGTGCTCCAGGCTCACATTTATATATTCTGCATGACTAAGAGATTGTCAGGAACGTCTCACATCTGTTGTTGGTGTCTCTGGCTAGCCATTTGCCCTTGGGGCAGCTGACCGTTCGGATGATGCTGATGAGATCCCCACTTTTGACGGGAAGGTCGTACTTTCGCAGTTTGCTGTCCGCCAGCACTCTGGCGTGATACATGGGCTCTTCCAGTCCAGTGATCTATTGAGAAACATGGGAAATACATCAGGAACTACATTCACTTAAACCTATGTCACTGCATTAGATGTGTACTTGGGCGGTCTTCTTTAAGATAAATGCCAGTTAGTTTGAAATAGCATCTAATGTGCCGACATCCACTGAGATTATTAAGTGTGACTTTAATGTATGCATCGGAATTAACTTTAAATTTCTTGTGCATTTCATTCCTCTTTTTATCCTTCTCTTTCTGTTCTTTCTTCTCCTTCTCCAGACGCTGCCTCTCTTTCTTCTTCTGCTCTTTATCCTCGAGATGTTCAGGGCTCAGCTGCTTCTTTCTGAAAGAATCACACATTTCTCGCAAGTCAGCTTCTACGAGGAAATTCAATTTATGCTTTTCATTACAAAATTGTTAAAATACATATTTTCTTTTACAAAGAGGACATTTGCAAGAAGCTGGAAATTAAATATCATCATAGAGCTATAACGTAACAAAACATAATACCTATCATGTTGGCCATTTTGATCGTCAGCTGCATTAGACCTTCAAAATACAGTTAATAAAACATATTTATTATTTTCTTAAGCTGTGGACTGCATTTCACAAACAACAGTAGAGTGAAATAAATGCTGACAAACCATTGAGTGACATGCCATATATTCCTCCATGTTTCTTCTTTCTGTCAAACAAATTAAGAGATCAAGAGAACTAATATGCATTAAGTGTTAAGACTAAATATTAATAACACTGCCGATGTTAGCTAAGACACATTAGAACTTTGTGCATGATCAAAAAGTTCAAAGCATTTCTACTTTTCTGAACAAATTCAAGGATCTTTTTTTACCTTTCATTTGGTATCATGAAGGCATCTTACATAATATATAAAACATAATATTGATCTGTAAATCATCTATACATTAAATAACATCAACTAAACTATATCTGTAATTTAATAAATTAACAAATTCCAAATATAAGAAATAATCACTCACCACAAGGCTGTTATCAGCATACGGATCTGAAAGGAAAACACATAAAATCACATTTTCGATTAGTTTTCTGTGAATGAAACTGTATTGTTGGCATACTACTCACTCTTAGGAGCTCCTTTACACTTATACGAGCTTTGAGCAAAAGAAAACCTGGGGACTGTTTCCACATCCTCATAAACATTACCAAAGGTTTCATGGAAACACTCTTGTTGAGAATTCCTGAGGAAAAATATAATATAACATTTGTTGGCAAGTCGGATTTGTCTTGATTGCAGTATAATGAAAATCACAGAACTATATTGAGAGAATACCACCCTAGAGTCATACTATTCATAACTATTTCAGGAATATCCAACATAAGACAAATTAAACTCATGCTTTTACATTGGTTCTGATGGAAGCTGGTGTTCACTGCTCGGGTTGAAGGCCGTGTGTGATCCATTCAGTCTCAGGTCAGAGGTCACCGATTCTGTATTAGACGCCAGGGTCCCTACTTTTCTCATTTCCTCTGAGGACTGACACGGAGCGTCTTCTGACTGCATGTTCTTTGGACCAAAATGACCCGGACAATGCTGGACCAAAAAAGCCTGTGAATGCAGGCCACCGTCTTCATCTGGCAGTGGAGGTGGAGGCAACGAATCAAACTCTGGAAACTCAGTGGCCCCTAAATCCAGGGCCGCCAGGTTTATAGCATTACTGTCTGTGGCGTCTGGTGCAGAAATGTCAAAATCTGGAAATTCGGGGGGAGGTACGCGTCCGCTTGTGTCCTCAAGTGATGCATTAGCAGTGGCCACAATCTCAGGCTCGGGAACAGATTCTGGAAAAAATGCAGCAAAGAACCAGATTGAAATCATTTCCTTGATATGAATGGATCAGCCGTGTTTCAAGCGGTTGTAACATGCCATTTAACAGATTTAAGACTGCACAGTACATTAATGCAGCAACCTGATTACCTTAATTCACTACTTCAGACTTATGTGCCTCTAGAAGCTTGTGTTCTGCAAGTGAACAGCGCTTTATTGTTCATCCCAAAGAGCCACAAAATCACTTTCACAGACTTTTACATTAACTGTTCCCTCCCGGTGGAATAACCTGCCCAACTCAATCCCAGCAGCTCAGTCCTTAACCATCTTCAAGAATCGACTAAAAACATATCTCTTCAATCTTTATTTGACCCTCTTACTCTAGCACTCTCTATTCTAATTCTATTTTATCTATTTGTTTTCTTTTTTATAAAAAAAAAACATGACCCTTAAAGAATTGAGCTCTATTTGTTTTCTAACTGCTTGTTTTCTATTTAAAAAAGCTAGAAACACTAGCTTTCTCTATTCTGTCTGTTTTCTTTTTATCTATAATCTGTGTCCCTGCAGCACAAAAGCAGTGTTAAGTCGCTGGGGGATATTTGTAGCAATAGCCAACAATACACTGTATGGGTCACAATTATAGATTTTTCTTTTATACCAAAAATCATTAGGATATTAAGTAAAGATCATGTTCCATGAAGATATTTAGTAAATTTCCTACTGTAAATATATCAAAACTTAATTTTTGATTAGTAATATGCATTGCTAAGAACTTCATTTGGACAACTTTAAAGATGATTTTCTCAATATTTAGATTTTTTTGCACCCTCATTTTCAAATAGTTGTATCTCGGCCAAATATTGTCCTATACTAACAAACCTTACATCAATGGAAAGCTTATTTATTTATTTTTAAAAAATTGACCCTTATGACTGGTTTTGTGCTCCAGGGTCACAAATAATTAACAAAAAAAAAAAAAACCTTGCTGTGTGTACTGCATTGAGACTTGTTCTAGCACTTGCATATCATTGCGCTTTAATTGATTTTGATTGCTTCCATTGTCCTCATTTGTAAGTCGCTTTGGATAAAAGCATCTGCTAAATGACTAAATGTAAATGAAATGTAAAAGTAAAATGTAATTGATCCTGTGATGGCATAGCTGAATTTTCAGCTGTCATTATTTCAGCATGAATGATTTCTAAAGGATAATGTGGATATTGTAGCTATTATTATTATTGGAAATAGTTTTTGCTGCTACGAATTTGTGTGATGCATTTTTTCCAGGATTTTTTGATGAATAGAAAGTTAAAAGGAACAGTATTTAGGCTATACAAAATACATCTTTTATTACATTATAAATGTTTTTACTGCCACTTTTGATCAATTTAATGCATCTTCGCTGAATAAAAGTTCATTTTAAAAATATAACTTGCTCTAAATTTTTGAATGTTAGTGCATCACATTTTTCAACAAAATATTTAACATTGATAATGATTTCTGAAGGGTCAAGTGACGCTGAAGACTAGATTAATGGCTGCTGAAAAATCAGCTTTGCCATTACAAAAAAAATTTCATTTATTTTAAATAAATGTATTCAAATAAAAAAAAAAATTATATTTCATAATATTAATGATTTAATGTTTGTTCATCAAATGAATGCAGCCTTGCTGAGAAAGAATATATTAATACATTAAAAGAATACAAGTCGTGACTATAAAAGCCTCTTTATGTTAAATCTCAGCTTTTTAACAATTTCAGGGCTCTTACTGTAGAGAACTAATCTCACGGACACAGTATTCAGTCTAGCAACGAGATAAATTAATACATGAGCAAAAAATCAAGAAACAATAAATCAAAAAAAAGGAAGAGAACTTCTACAAACCAACAGTAAGTGCTTCGCTTGTTTCACAGACATGAAATCCAGTCTTATATTTGCTCAGATCCACATGTGGAGGTCTAGGTGGCTTTAAGGGTGTAGGGCCTAAGGATGCCAGGTCAGGAAGAGGTTTGCATGCTTTCGGAGGCTGCATGACTCCACCGAGCTCCATTACAGAGATGCTGCCTGAAGTACAAGAACAAGTAATACAGACACATTCCTCAGGTCTTACATTAAAGTAACTTCACATTCTGTATCATGCGAGATCAAATTGCAAACATTCATATGCATCCACGTAAAAGATTGCACAGTTTTGCAACTCACGGTGTGATACTCCATTAACCTTCTGACAACTCTCAGATTCAGTGGGCGATGGAGGGCTTTCTGCGAGCTGCGCTTGTGCTTTACTGGAGTAGAAGCCCTTTGGTCTGCCACACACCAACAGGTTCCTCTGACAGAGCTTCCTCTTGGCTTTCTCTAGTGGGCTCAGGACACGCTGGTCAAAGAAATGAGTAACACTGCCAGAAGACGGATCTGTCAGCGAATCATTTGGCGAAGGTGGATGATCCAGCAATCCGGGATTTGACACCCTAGCCTGCTGGGCCTCCACGGCTTCTGGACTTGCAGTCTTTACGGTGGACTCTTGCATCTGAACATTAAAAGTGCCACTGTTCTTCAGACGCCCCAGACCATTTTTGCCAATTTCTTTAGCGCACAGTGAAACTCTGGTCGAGCTGAAAGGTGTAGGAACTGGTTTCATGATGCATTTAAGAGGCGAGGTGATGCTCTTTGAAGGAGGTGCGGAAGAGTCATGCTTTGGCTCGCCTGAAAGCGGCAACACGAGGGGCAAATGCCACGTTTTAAGTGACTGCCTGTTGGGCCCATCTCCAGATGCTGTGCTTGGGAACGATACAGGGTGTTTTCCTGAAGGTGTTTTCTGGTCTTCTCTCACAATGACCCGGGGTTGACTGGCGGTCTTGGTTTCCACAGCTGAACACAGGCTCATGGTTATCAGACCAGAGCGGCTTATGGCAGATTTTGGGAGGCGTTTGGGTCTCTCAGGGACCTCAGGTCTGCACCTCACCTGGATCTCTTCTTGAAACTTTGCCCTTAAGGATTTGAAATTGTTGCAGGCTTCCTATAACCAACATAAAATCAGATTTAATCAGTTAATTGACAAATACACAGTTAAGCTCACACTAATACAATTTAGTAGTGCGATATTCAAATAGGTAGGCATTTAAATGCATGCTTATTGTTCAAAATCATGTACTTAAATATAAAGAAAAAGCACAGCGACATAAACAAGTACATATAAGCAAAATACACGAAGTGTACTTTTGCCCAACAAACTCTATTTGGCAAAATAGGACACGTTCGGCGTCTTTTCTTAGTAGCAGTCTGTTGTTTATCACAAATAGTTTGTTTACCTCTTCCATGTTCGTATATATATTACATAATATCTTCAAAAAAGCTTGCACAACGCGTCCAGACAGCAGAAGAGTGTTCTTATCGATTGAACAAACCAGGTACGAATTTGCCTCATGAATATTAATTACGCTGCGTCGGTAGTCCACTCTGATTGGATAGAATAGAGACGTTAAAGAGCGGGCGCCAGTACCGGACAAATAAAAGAACCTTCATATTTATATAATATTATATATCACTAGGATTCTTTTATTTGCCCGCTACTGGCGCCCACTCTTGTTTTTAAATCGTTATGCTTTATGTTGTCGACACCTGGCGACGCACACGCAACCTAATTAATATTCATGAGCCAAGACTTCCACAGAGTAGGATTTTATTTAGTTCTATTATGTATTTATAGTTAAGCATCTCAATTAAACGTGACATATTTCATATAAGATAAGTAATACGGCACAATGAATTTTGTGTTTTATGATTGCTGTATTAATGTTCTGGTAATTCTCTATTTTTTTTAACAGTATGCAGTGTGGGCAAAGTGAAATAGGTAAGTTGCAAACTGGTGATAATTACTCCAATCGTTTATTTTGATTCAATGCAAGTCATCAACCTGCTGTATTTGTTCATGATAAAGTTGATAACGTTTCTTGTAAGTCATGTATTTGCTTGGAGGTTTACATGTCTGTATTTATATTCATATAATTGATATTAGAAATAAATATATTTAATACATAAACAACCTATTTTTCTTAAATATATACATGCATACATACATATAGCATGTAAACAAAAGCTTTTATTTTGGATGTGATTAATCGCGATTAATCGTTTGTCAGCACTAATACACACACACACACACACACTCATATATATATATATATGCTTCTGATGTATGCATTTTTTAATTTGTTCTTTTACATATATAATTATATATAATTTATATATAATTTTAGACATTTCCTGGGCAAACTGCAAATGTAGAACAGCTCTAATTTCTGGTGATATGCAAAAAACATGCAACATGCAAACATTTTAATGTCATTTTAATTAAATCACGTTGAACTCTCCAGTATATGTGTTGCAACTGTTAACACACATATAAGCTGATGATAACCGAAAATAAATATGTGGGATGTTACTGATGTTTCACAGATTCGTTTCCAGTACTTGGAGCGAGCGTCTCAGTTTGGTGGTCAGAAGTGTGTGCACACTCAGTGGGACGAAAGACAATGTCCAGAAGAGGGCGAGTGTCAGCTGCAAGACAACCACTGTGGGGACATGTTTGCATGTGGGCCCCAAGGTTGCTATTTCTGCCTGCATTTCTTTCTACATGTTTGTCTGTATGTCTTTTGAATATATTGCAAACTGTATGTGTTCTCGCAGGACGCTGTGTTGGACAGCAGCTCCGATGCAATGATGAAATAGACTGTGTGAATCACAAAGATGAAACTGACTGTGAAGTGATAAACAGAAGAGAAACCAAATGCACCGGCATGCTGACTATACCAGGAGCTGAAAAAGCCACTCAAGGGTAAGACGTATAGCAGACTGATTTTTTGACTGCTTACTGATAAATATCAATAATTCAGTAATAACTGACATACTGTACAAGACCAAATGTATTGGTTTCACATCCAGAAAAATGACTTAAATCCACACTATCACGTGTGTGGTATATTTATATTTCAATATATTTTAAACACATACTACATGATGTACATGTATCCAAATCTTGAAATGAGTTTGTTTTATTTCCTCAGATATAGTGCTTTATCTGGTGATTTTATGAATCATGTTCTGGACCCAGCATACTTTGGAGGCGTTTGTGAATACATCTATAATGGGGAGTGGCGCAAACTCACATACGATCCTTTCTGCAAGGTTGCTATTTCTGCCTGCATTTCTTTCTACATGTTTGTCTGTATGTCTTTTGAATATATTGCAAACTGTATGTGTTCTCGCAGGACGCTGTGTTGGACAGCAGCTCCGATGCAATGATGAAATAGACTGTGTGAATCACAAAGATGAGACTGACTGTGAAGTGATAAACAGAAGAGAAACCAAATGCACCGGCATGCTGACTATACCAGGAGCTGAAAAAGCCACTCAAGGGTAAGACGTATAGCAGACTGATTTTTTGACTGCTTACTGATAAATATCAATAATTCAGTAATAACTGACATACTGTACAAGACCAAATGTATTGGTTTCACATCCAGAAAAATGACTTAAATCCACACTATCACGTGTGTGGTATATTTATATTTCAATATATTTTAAACACATACTACATGATGTACATGTATCCAAATCTTGAAATGAGTTTGTTTTATTTCCTCAGATATAGTGCTTTATCTGGTGATTTTATGAATCATGTTCTGGACCCAGCATACTTTGGAGGCGTTTGTGAATACATCTATAATGGGGAGTGGCGCAAACTCACATACGATCCTTTCTGTGAACGCCTCAGTTATGATGATGCTGAAAAATATTACCGGAAACCTCACAACTTCCTCTCATATCAAATAATGGTATTATCTCATGTCTCTGGTACTTTAATATCACACAAAATAACTTACTTGCTGTTTCTTTCCCATTCATACTGTATACCTGTATATATATATATATAGAGAGAGAGAGGTTCCTAGTCACCTTGTGATACATATATAAATAACTTCATAGTGCATATCTATATTATGGCTTCAGAAGGCTTACAAATGCAATACAAAGCATGAAGGTTATGGCATGTGGATTCTGAAAAGAATAGAAAAGGGTGGTTGTCAGGGCTTAAAAGAAAAAACGGAGTACATATTTAATCTGACACTTAGCTTTATTAAGTGAAATGCAACCAAATAAACAGATTAAACACGACTATTTTGGCGTATATTGCTTAAGGGTGAGTGTAATTTAAGGAGAGACAACATACTGAATGTTTCATATTTTATTGCCATATTTAATGCTTTAAGGCCACCAAGTTGGTCGAGACTGTAAACATGAAACTACTGTGTTCAGTTTTCCTGCATTTAAACTCTGAGGCTGTAGGGGACCCAACAAGTGTTGTTTTGGGGGGTTTTAATGGCTGATTTGCTGCTAACCCCATTTATAAAGATGTGGTTAGAACCTCTGCATATCTCGGCTGCCACATCATAATCAAAGGACACCTGAATCTTGTTTTGTGCTTTCCGTTTTACCAAAATTAATTTTAATAGTATTTTTCTACCATAACCGTGCAGGTGGAGTCCTTTATGACACAGCCAAGTTGACTCGGCCCCTTCATTCTAGCATTTAATGTTAAGAAGGACGCTGGAAGCCTCAGAAGGACTGGTTTAGGAAGAACACAGCCTTAGAAGCACCCACTGACTATGTTATTGTCCCTGCCAGGCACAAGCGACTACCAAGGAAGCATCAGATTATTATGAGGATGCTGTTAGCTTTCTCAAGGCAAGGCAGAGAGAAATATCCTTTAACGTTGGTGTGACGCTGAGAGTCGCTTTTGTGGAAGTTGGTGTGGAACTTAGTGCTGAATTCAAGTTTCTGCGCAACATATCACAATACACTAATAAGGTAAAGTAATACATTTTGGCTAATATATCTACTTAATTCTCTTTATTGTCACCATATAACAGCAGTGCTGGGTAGTAACTGATTACATGTAATCATATTCCAAAAATAAAGTACTTGTAATTAGATTAAATTGCATTTTAAAATACTCGTAATCAAGACTACAGTTCATTTTTATTGATTACATCATTACATATTATTTAATTACACAATAGCAATAACTTACTCCCTAATCTAAAATAGCCTATGGTTTATATGCACTCAGAAAGTCATCCAGTTTTGTGGACATTCACACAGAGATGATCAGTCAAATATTGATTAAAGTAATTGAGTAAATGTAAGCCCTTGACATTAAAGACAACATGGTATGGTGATTATAATAATAAGGTAATTATAAAAACTGCGCTCACAAATGTAAAAACGTTCCAGGGGGCAAATATTGCCCCTTAATGCAAATGTTAGCTAGTAGTATTCAGGTACAGAAACGGAATAAAACAACATTTCACAGTATAAATTAAATATAGATTAATTAAAGTTACAAAAGTTACTCAGTCAAGAGCAGTGAGTGTTTTTCTCTCTGTCTTTTGTTGTTTGATTAACATTGACACAGACAGAAGCAGGTAGAGTATAGGCTGCTGTCACTTTAAAACTTAATGCACGGATCCAAAATACTGATACGCTTGCATTTCCTTTCATTCGTGTGTTTGATTGGTTATCCTTAAAACTGTAAACTTGTAAATTGCTCTCAGTTTGAGTTGAGTTTGACTCAACCGACTGCATGACTTCAACTCGTTTTGTCTTTCTGACCTCGCTATATAGTCTGGATAATGCCTTGGAAACTGCAGCATTTCGATTATTTTAATTTGTGCATGTCTTCTTTGCATGTCTAGGAGGTGGGCTTTGTCAGGCTGTTGTCAACAGTGCAAACAGCTCAGTTTAAGATGAGAAGCAGAGACTTGATTCTGGACGAGGACATGCTCTGGGCTCTGGGTGATCTGCCTGATCAGTATGATTTTGGTGCATATTCCCAGTTTTTCAATGAATATGGCACACACTATGTCACGGAGGGTACCATGGGTGGAGTCCTGGATTATGTTGCTGTTGTGAGCAAGAATGCCATGCAAAGAAATGGTATGAAAATTATATTTACAAGCAAAACAAAATGGACAGTGTATCAAAAATAAATGACTGACCTGTATTTTACTAACTCTGTTTAAGTAAGAAAAACTAACTTTACCACATTCTTTTCACTATTAGAAATGACTGGGTTACAAATCGGAGCATGCCTTGGTGCATCTTTGGGACTGACACTCGAACAGAGTACAACAATTTCAGTAAAAGGAAAAGCATGTGGAAAAATTGCAGCAAAGATATCGAGTAAGCAACATGCATTTTAAATTATTTTGGTTTTACATTAAACTTATTAAATTCTACTTTTTTTTCGTATTAATTTTATTTTCATTTTCAACAGCTGACGATAAGTCCAGCAGTGCTATTGAGGATGTGTTGGGCTTTGTAAAGGGTGGACACACCGGCTCCAGCACTGGAAGTTTGGCTATCAAAGATGCCAAAAGTTACCAGGACTGGGGAAAGAGTCTCAAATACAACCCTGCGCTAATTGAGTTTGAGGTGCATTTGCCTGACTAACTTAATATACAGTACTTGTCATGTAGTTGTTTCATACTTTAGTTATTTCATATACATTGTACTGTTAAAGGAGTGATAATCAACACTACGCACAGGGGCGAACTTACCCATTAGGCAAAGGTAGGCGACCGCCTTGGGCCCTCAAAAGCCAAGGGCCCCCTAAAATGCTTTTCATATAGGAGATGCACATTAAGCGCTGACACGCGAATGGTTGAACTGTTCTGGAACAGTGTTATAAATACAACTTAACCACTGATTTCTAGTCATGTCCTCTTTTGGAAGGCCAAACAAAGTAGTTTCGCTTTCACAACGAAACACAGCGTCACACACGGCGGGCTAGAGTGAGCAGAGGCCGGCGGGCTTGAGAACGGCGCGGCCGGCGGATTCAACGAAGGGTCCGGAGGGCTTGCGGCAACACATGTGACGACCCCGGGCTGGACTCCGCTTCGTCCACGGTGAAAGACGATCCGGTGAAGTTGATGTATATCATTAGCGACCAGCATGGGTCAGCTCCAGGCATGACGAATCGTGATGATGATCGTCCTCTTTTGGAAGGCCAAACAAAGTAGTTTAGCTTTCACAACGAAACACAGCGTCTTCACGACATGGCGGTGGCAGCAACAATACTACAGCGAGAATAAAAGTTACGCCTTCTTTCTTTGCGTGAACATTTGGGTGGCGTTATGCAAATCTTCCCACATCGTGATGTAGACATGTGGGGGCGTGTAAGAACGAGCCGTTTTAGGTAGGCGTGGCTGACTCTTAACTTTTATAAAGAATATCTCTTTGGATTTGAGACTTTAGTCTTTGCAACTTTACAGATCTTCTTTATGCACCAAGAGCTTGTAACACTCCAAAGAGAAAGGAAAAATTTAAATAACATCATATGACCCCTTTAAATAAAAGCAATGTGTGATCTACAGTATCAAATGCTGCGGATAAGTCTAGGAGTACCAGAATCACAGAGTCACCTGTATCAGTAGCAATTTAAATGTCATTTAAGGGTGTTTTCACACATGGCCTGTTGTTTCGGAACCTGGCGCGTTTCCCCCCTTAGCACGGTTTGTTTGGGCATATGTGAACACGGCAATCGCACTCGGATCCGCGCCAAAACAATCGGTCCGAGATCGCCTGAACGAGGTGGTCTCGGCTCGATTGGAAACTAACTCTGGAGCGGTTCGGTTGTAGTGAGAAAGCAATCCGATCCAACGGACCAACGAACCAGGCTATATCACAATTTATAACGGGGTAATTACGTAAGTTCCGTGAAAAGCATTAGCTTTGTTGTTTTGCTGATACCTCAAAATGAACCTGTGAATGTCTGTGGGAGAGCACGTCTTTGCCATTCAAAAATAGTTGCCCCATCTGAAGATGGCATGGGAAGAGTACATGCAGAACTTCAACCCGTGTCACTGCGCCTCCTGTAAGAATAATGGCGTACCTGTGCTCTCCAGGACAGACTGCAGTTGTATATGTAAAAATGGTTACAGAGGTGATGCCTGTGAGGAGACGGAAAGAAAAGGTAATGTATTTTACCAAAGTATAACTCTTACTTTACACACATGTCTCTTAAGTGCTGGCGGTATGTCAGAAGAGGCAATCTCCAATAGAGTCTCTGCAATACTCTATTCTAAATAAACATATATAATCTTTTAAAAAAGCAGGACCTTTTGTCGCCTTAAATGTGATAAAACTTTGCAGCTTTGTCACACGAGGTCCCCAGATAATACTAATCCCATGCAAATAGGGCTTGTGAAGTATTTTACAGTTTAAAATGCAGCTCAGCTAATCATAATCAAGTATTGGAAACGTATATTATAACAGTGATTTAGTGACAGGTGCAGTTTCAAGAAGCCGTGGTTTACATTGAATTTATAACAACTAAGGGGCATTGTTAGTTACGACGCGAAGCAGATGTGCCTAAAACCCCCTTAGCTGTTATAAATTCACTGTAAACCACGGCTTCATGGGGCTTATTGCTTTTATAAAACGGTTATTCCATATACGTAGTAAGGTTTCACAAAATAAAACAGAGCAAATAAAGTGTAATGATATTAATAAAAACAGTATTCTTCCACCAAACAATGTAGCGCCTCAGAAACAGTTGTGGTTGCTACAAAGTGGTTGCAAAAGTAAACAAAGGTGTATGTTTGTAGAGTAATTTACAACAGTTTCGAACGTGGCTCAACCAATCAGAATCAAGGACCGGAACTATCCGTTTTATAACAAACCTTGAATGCACTGCAAATGGCTTTGAATAAACGTGTCTGCCAAATTAAATGCAAATGTCTATACAGCATAGTAGGAGTAAAAGTGGGATCAGGACATGACTCGAACCTGATCAGACCTAAACCTGGGTTTCCCAAACTTGTTTAATTAGGAAAAGGTAAAACATGTGTAGTGTTGGCGTATCTCGAGGAACAGGGTTGGGAAAGAATGGGTCTGTCCAAATACTCACACTTACGGTCTTTGCACTTGACCACTTTGCTTTTACTAATTACGTGATGCATTTCCTGTGTTTGGCCCAAGTGTTCAAATGGGCTTGGAGACTCATCTCTCCACCAATACAATGTGCACTATGTTATGTCTTGCAACCAAATTATATGCAATTTCTGATTTAACATTTGTTTGTGTCTGGATTTTGTTTCCTGAACATGATGAATGATAGGATAAACTTAGCCTCAAACACGCTATCAAGCTCAGTTCTGACGATCAGATCATGTATGTTAAGCAAGGTTTTTCCCTCTGACAGGTCCTACACATGGAGACTGGAGCTGCTGGAGCTCCTGGTCCAAATGTGTGTCTGGAACAAAGACACGTAAACGGGAATGCAGTAACCCCCCGCCAAAAGATGGTGGCCTGGCTTGTCAAGGAAGCAGTAATCAGAAGAAACGTTGCTAAAATCTAAATACTCATGTTGACAGTGTCCTGTAATTTTATACTAGCATAATGCCACTTCTGTCTGCTGGTTTGGGTTTACCTTCACCAGGTAATGTTGTTCAATTTAGTTAAAATATGTTACTTTTTTGGATGACCTGATTTCAAGTCCCGACTTGTGGTCCTTTTCCGGTCATGTTCCCCTCGTTCCTCTTCAATTGCTGTCTCTCTCTCTATACTGTCATATCAACATGAAGGCAGAAAAGCACATAGATATAACCTGAAAAATAAAAAATTGTTACATTTTAAGGAAACGTTCACTTAAAACTCTCTTGTGATTGATTGCAATGAGGTTTCTAATGAATGTGATTGAGATTTTAAAGCAAGGAAATGATTTTCAAAGAATAATAACGTCTCGGTTATGTTATGTAACCCTGAAGGAGAGAATGGAGATGTTGTTACTAGGGAGCCCCAATCACCTCTGAGCATTACAAGAAACGTCCAATGACTATTGGTGAGTGGAATTTGCATGCCAAGCTTCTCCCCGTACATATTGGTAAAAAAGAGGGTGGCGTGCATCCACTCATTCAGGTTTGTGCTGAGGAGCTGAGAATTATCCCGGCATTCAGTGCAGTTCAGGGTTGTGGCATGAGGAATGCAACATCTTCGTTCCCTCGATTTTCCAGGGAGGGGCTGTCACAAGGAGCTCCTGCATGAACCCTGGATTTTAGCACCTTGGCCTGATTTACTTGCAGGATAGCCATATTATTTGTGCTAGGAACAGGGGCGAACACAGCACTGAATATGCCGTTCGAAACGCAGCAGAGAAGCCTGCTGATGTGTTGATAGTAGTGATGAATCTCTTGCTCATGAAGCAATCGACTTTGAAGCAAAAATCTGAATGAGTGGATGCAGACCACCATCTTATATACCTGTATGTACGGGGAGTGGCTTGGCATGAAAATTCCACTCGCCAATAGAGGTGATTGGGGCTCCCAAGTGAGACCCCTAATCTCAGTGTCGAACGTTGCATTGAACGTAACTGACTGAAAAGGAACTGAAATTTCTTAAGTTGGTCTGTAGAGCACATAAACATATGACTACTTTTGGTACTTTTATTTGGAACTCTTACACAGTGAATTATTTTGTGTATTGCAAAAGAGCATGCGGACAGTGTCATTCTAGACAGGGTTAACTGGTTAACTTCGGACCTGGAGGGGATTAGGGTTGGAGCTAAACTCTGCAGGACAGGGGCCCTCCAGGACCGAAGTTGCACAATCTGTATCGGAAAATACAACAGATGGATAAAATGATTGACAAAGATGTTTAGCTTTTGACAACTACACACCAAAAAAAACAACTTTGGGAATTAAAAAATGTGCTATGTGTGTATGCTTCGTTAAACAGGACCAGCAAGAGTGCTTCACAAAAACTAAAGTGTCATTTTATGTGGGTCAATATTTAGTTTATTTAGTGTGGGTCAAATGGTCATGATCCAATGGTCGTGGTTGTCTGTGGAAAGTTAAGCTAGTACTGTAGGACGTAATGAAGATAATGATTATCCAATGCAATAGAAGGATCTGTGTGAAGTTTAAAGTGAAGTCTATTATGTTTTTTGTATGGAAAATATCAGTCATGATGTAAATATCAGTTATGATGAATGAAGACCGGAGTCAGAGATTACTGAAGAAAATATTTTGTAGTTTCGTCAGCAGAAGTCAGCTTCAACACTCAGCAAAGAGTTCGTAGGCCACTCTGCTCACCCATCAATTATACTCTAACAGAGATCAGTAAACTATGCCATTACTTCAAGTTTTATGATTCTAATTGGTTAAAGCATAGATAAACTTGGAATATATCCAGACATGGACTTCTTGTAAGTAGCATATCTCCACTGATACTCATTTTGACAGCAGGGGAGTCTGAGTTTAGACGCAATGTGACACAGAACAGCCTTTCTATATGTCCAGTGTTCTTAATATGCTCATTCCAGCACACCAGTGTTTAGAGCTGAATGGCTAAATCAGGAAACATATTGATAAGATATCATTTCTCACAGTCAGACTTTCAATCAATATGTTTTATTCTCTGAGCTCACACTGAGAACTGGTCACACAGAGAAGGGCCTGAATGACCTATGTGACTTGGACTATCACGGTCAGCAGGAGGGTTATAAATATGTGTAGACAGACTCATAATGCTAAACCCTAAAGGGATAGTTCACCAAAAAATAAAAATTACCCAATGATTTACTCACCCTCAAGCCATCCTATGTGTATATGACTTTATTCTTTCAGATGAATACAATTGGGGTTATATATATATATAAAAAAAAAAAGTCCTGGCTCTTCCAAGCTTTATAATGGTAGTGAATGGCTGTTGAGATTTTGAAGCAAATTAAAGTACATAAATCCATCGTAAAAAGTGCTCCACACAGTTAATAAAGGCCTTCTGAAGCGAATCGGTGCGTTTTTGTATAAAAATATCCATATTTACAACTTTGTAAACCATAATCTTTAGCTGTTAGGCGAACTATGCCTTCTAATTCTTTGAAGGATGAATATTGATTAGTAGCTGATCAGAACCACTTGAAAGGATATATGAAAGTGAAAATAAAAAGTGATCCATACTCTGAATTTGTGCTCTGCATTTAACCCATCCACACACACCCACAACAGTGAACACACACACACACACACACACACACACACCGTGAACAAACACCCGGAGCAGTTACTGTATCGGCATCTATGGGATATTGAAGTTAACTTGTGTGTTTCACCCTTACATACCTTAACTTGCCAACCTGGCTGCTTTAAATGAATGTGAGTGCATTTAGCAGCTAGTCGCTGAATTGCAAGCGTTTCATATATTAGATAAGCACATAGCTGCAGTCAGTGATGAGGCCAGAACAAGCACGTCCAGTGCAAGTAGGCTATGACTATTTATTTCACTTCATAATTTTATTTATCCATTATCCTGAAGAGACATTTTTAAATGATATTGGTTTGCTCATGCCCTTTGTGAGAACTTGAGCTTAACTGAGACTTGAATGTTTTTTAAGTATTTGAGTGGTTGCAGTATTAAGGTGTGCAGCTTTTTTTTCTATTTCAGAAAATAAACATGCAGTTGCGCTACTCACTAATTGACTGTTTCTTGTTTTTTACTGTCATGTCTTCTGTTGGATGTTGAGGAAAAGTGCATCTTTTGCCTTTATTGTCACTGTAAGGCTGACGATACACAGAGCAACTTTTTGAGCAATATTGCTGGGCAACTTTGGTTAATGTTGGCATCAACAGGCAACCAGGTGAGACACAGGGCCTATGACTGATTTAAAGTATCCAGATAGAAATTTGTTACCCATTCTCAGTGGGAAAGTGGCTAAGCAACATTGCTCAAAAAAGTTGCCTGGCAAAATTGCTCAAAAAGTTGCCCCGTGTATCATGTCTGATGAGGAGCTTGTAGGCTCGAAACGTCACCTGTGGTGAGAACATAAATATTGTTTTCTACTTTTGGAGCTGTGGTGTGCCAACTTTGCTCTTCCTGTCTGACATTGTTTGTGGTTGAGCACCCACATTGAGCTTTTGGCCTGCTGGATGTGCGCACTTTGATTATAATCTTCGTGTATCATCAGGCTAAGGTATTTCAACTTTTACTTAAGTATGGCTGGTACTCTTTATACCTATCACTTGATCAACATTTTCCCCAAAGCAAAACATCTGGAAACATTACAGTAATGAATTATAATAATAATTTAAAATATAATTTTGTATATAATCTCTTTTGGTTTAGAGGCGTAATTTGGCCTGGACATATTTTCATATAATATAATGAAAGCATTTTCTATGCATTCAACATTTTTCCATTTATTACAGCTCTGGTTAAAGAAAATCGTTTATGTGCATATGCCCAACTTATCTGTCAGTATGCATTATCCATTTCAAAACAATGCTATTATTTGTTACATTATTACTGTTATTTGTGAAACTGATAAATGGCAGATATTTTAGAAGCAATCAGCTGATTCCTCTTCTGGCCCAGGGCATGTTACTCCACCGTTCTGCGGCGCTGGATTGTTACACTGACGGGTGCGTTTCTGGGTCTTTCGTGTGCAGGTGGACCATGAAGACCAACAGCTCCAACTGCCATCTACTGCCAATGCTGTAAATGTTAGGATAATACCAAAAAAAAATTAAATAAATGCATGACGATATTAGCACAAGCTTTTGTCCATAGGGACTTTAGAGTGAAGAATATCACATGCAATTTTTCATAAGAACCATATTCATAGTATGCAATACCATGTACTATAAACTAGCTTAGTATATATATATATATATATATATACATATATATAATGTAATAAAGAACTTTAAAACTGAAACTGTATAATTTCCATTGACCATGACGGCATTAATTTATCAAATGATTAAATAAAAGAGAAGATCATCATACTAATACAAGCATCCTTTCTGCATTTCTAAAGAGCCGATTCCTAAAATGACATATATAGGAAAACTCTCTAACTCAATGGGCATCCACACCAAGTGCAGCATTTGGAACAGGACAAAAACATCCCTCTTTTATAGATAACACACTGACAAACCTTTTCGTTTGGTTATCTCACAGCTCACTCCTCTGAAACCAGCTGGGCAAATACAAACACACCTTGTGCCTAATAAGAAAAAAAAATATCTTAAGGATTAAAGTAACCTCCAACACTTGAGATATTTAGATATTTAAAAACTACCTGAAAAAAGTAAATTATTCCATATATCCCCCGTTTATCAAAGTAAGAGATTTTTTTCATTTTTTTCTTAATTAATGTTTTCCTTTAAAATGCTCTTGTTTGTAGAACTTTATCTTGTTTAGAAACACCATTTTAGAACTCTCAATGAAAATAACTATTTTCCAAATAAAAATAACTATTATTTTTTAGATAGTGTTTTCTGATTATCCTCACCTTTGAGCACTGCCATGCCGTTATTGAGACAGGGTGAGCAGCGACAGGAGCTGATTTCTTTCAGGTACTCTGACAGAGCTCTCTTCAGGTTTTTCTTCAGGATGTTAGCATTTGGGTCACGGGATGGCACCAACTCATGGAGTGGCTCTATCTGTAAAAACAAAACATCTTAATTGTACCATTACAGGATTTTACAAAGTAAAATTAAGTCACACAATAAAAGAGGTCCTGCAACCCTACAGAGGACAAGTGGTTGGGAGAATGAAGAATATTAACATATGTAATATTTAATCTACTAAACCAGGGCTGTCCAACCCTGCTTCTGGAGGTCCTGCAGACTTTAGCTCCAACCAGCTCCAACACATTTGCCTGGACGTTTCTAGTGAGTCTGAAGACCTTGACTAGTTGGTCCAGGTGTGTTTAATTAGGGTTGGTGTTTGCAAATAGGTTTGGACATAAATCATTGGCCCCAAAATGTTATTAAAATCTCACTGAATCATAGGAAGGACAAACATGGTAAAGAAGAAAAAAAAAATAACTGACATGATTTAGAAATGATGTTACAGAATCCATATTGAAATACTGGATTATTTGAGCGTTTGAGCGTGTGTCGGGGCACAACTGAAGCCAGAAACATATCAAAATCATTTATATCCACAAACACAGATTTAAAGTGTACTATGAACCTCTCCATCGCCATCTCTGTCTGAAATTTAATTTATTTGAGTTTGTCACTAAAATGAAGGGAGGTAGTTGCAAGTTGGATTTTCTCCCTCCTCATCTTTTTAAATATGTCTTTTCTACAGTGAACTCTAGTCTAACAGCTATAATCAATAGCTCCTTGATGAGTGGAGTAGTACCAATCAGTTAAAAACGTGCAATTCTTCATTCCTTGTTGAAAAAACTCATTTGGATCACACAGTATATGACAGCTTCTATTTCTAAACTGCCTTTTATCTCCAAGATTTTAGAGAAAGTGGTTTACTCACAACTCTTTTCATATTTGAATACTTTTGGTGTTTTAGATATGTTCCAGTAGGTCTTTAGGACCTTCCATAGCAACGGATCTGAACAGCTTAAGGTTACAAACTATATATTATTACTTTTGGACTCAGGATCACATGTTGTTTTAGTTGTATGAGATCTAAGCGCTGCTTTTGATACAATTGACCATGAGATTCTTCTTAACTGCCTGAAGTGTTGGGTTGGTGTCCAGGGCACAGCCCTTCAGTGGTTTGAGTCATATTTTAAGGACAGGACAGTTGCTGTGTAGTTACGAGACATTTCTTCCACATTGGCTCCTTTAGTATGTGGCATTCCACAGGGGTCGATTTTGGGGCCGCTGCTGTTTTCTCTGTATATGCTTCCTCTGAGAACTATTTTCTGTAAGTACAGTATTTCTTACCATTATTATG
This sequence comes from Sinocyclocheilus grahami, assembly GCF_001515645.1. Lineage (NCBI taxonomy): Eukaryota > Metazoa > Chordata > Actinopteri > Cypriniformes > Cyprinidae > Sinocyclocheilus > Sinocyclocheilus grahami. The sequence continues at coordinate 1,815,939 of NW_015505460.1, forward strand.
CAAATGATCTTCGGTTTTATTTTCCTCAGCCTAGATAAAACATGTTTTTTGGACAAAGCACATGAATGTTATACCAACATTAAGCTCTGGCTCTCTACTACCTTTCTCCAATTAAATGAGAGTAAGAAGGTTCTCCCATGTCATCTACCTTTGCTGGACAGCAAAGTTCCCTGTCTGAAAAGCTTGAAGATCATGTAAAGAGTCTATGGGTAATTTTGCATTCATTACATTTTAATAAACAGATATGTGCTGTTGTTCAAGGTAGCTTTTTTTATCTGAGATCAACTGCTAAAATTAAGCATTGCATTCCCTTATTTCATCTAGGTTAGATTATTGTAATTCTTTATATATTGGTCTCCCTCAGACTGTGCTAGCCCGCCTGCAGTTAGTGCAAAATGCAGCAGCGAGGTTTTTGTTGGAAGTAAGAAAGAGGGACCACATTACCCCTGTATTGGTATCTTTACATTGGCTCCCTGTTAAATTTAGGTTTGACTTCTAAGTTCTTCTGTTTGTTTACAAAGCGCTATCTGGTCTCACCCCCTTATCTTCTTATTCCCTACTCTGATTCTAGAGCTCTTAGATCTTCCAATCTACTGCTTTCAAAGGTCCCGCGTAGTAATTGTAAATCGAAAGGAGATTTTTTTTGTGGTATGTCCAAAACTTTGGAATGGTCTCCCAATTGCCACCTTTAAATCTTATTAAAAAACCTATTCACAGTGTTTTCCACAAACACGTACATATGTTTGGATAATGTATTCTTCTGGTATTTCAAATAAATTAATACGTGTGGAAAAAATCCTCTCCCTTCTACCACACGCTCTCTGTTCTCTGGTGCCTCCTCCTAGCAACAACATTTGCAGCCATTTCAAGCACAAAATAGTTTAAGACAGGGGTGCCCAAACTCGGTCCTGGAGGGCCAATGTCCTGCAGAGTTTAGCTCCAACCTGCCTCAACACACATGCCTGGAGGTTTCTAGTATGCATAGTAAGAGCTTGATTAGCTGGTTCAGGTGTGTCTAATTGGGGATGGATCTAAACTCTGCAGCACACCGACCCTTCAGGACCGAGTTTGGGCACCCCTGGTTTAAGACATGCTTTTTGGGCATTAAATAATGGCACAAATACCAGTAATTTGACGAGCTCAAAAGTTAGTAAATCTCGTTGCGTGATTCATTTGAATACTCCTACAAATTAATAGGCCATTCAATAAAGTCAGGTGCAAAAATAACTCTGTCCACGCATTTTCAGTGCTAATTCTTCACTGCGCATCTTTAGTAAATCCTGACAGTAGCTACTATTTTAACACCAAAAGACGGTTTGCGCTGGCGCAAGCTGTTAATAAATCTTGCCCTTAGACTCTACGCCTATGTGTGGTGGCACTTTTTTTAAGCCACGACTGCCCCATATTTTTAAAATGGAAAAAAAAAAGAAAATGGAAAAGAAAGAAAAACCGCACACACACTGGGTGAAAATTTTTACCTTTTTGCTAATAAAATCTGGATTGTAGAACACAGCATCGCCCCACAGCTGCATGATATCTGGAGTTGGCAGCTGTTTTGCAGCAAGACGTGAGACTGTTTCACTGTCACCACCTCTGACCACAATAAGCACATCTTCCACCATTTCCCCCACTTTACTGGAATCTGAATAGCCAGACAAAACAGTATTTTTAAAGGTAAGGTAGGCAATTTCGGAGAGACTATTAAGAGCAAGCTAGCTTTGAAAGCATAAGATCCCACCCTCCCTGCAAATCACTCTCCAAAGCCACGCCTCCTCGAAATCCAGAGGCTAACCAGCGTCATGATGAGAGACGCCGTTGGTGGAGGGTTGAATGCAATGCTGTCAGATTACCTCATCTCTCAAATACAAAGCGCGTAATATTACAGTAATATTGCCTTCCATTATCGCTCTGCACATTTGGAGGTATGCACAGGTTGGAGAAAGTATTTTAACATCAAACAATTGCACACGTCACCTTATAAGTTCTTCGATCTGAGCCTCTGAATTGTGGCTTTTGCTTACCTCCAAGCTCGTCCAGTAGGCCTTTACAGCCACCAGCTGACAATCCTACACCCACATACACCCCCTGAATTTGGGCTCCAACTTTAAGCCCAACTTGTACACATTTCTTGATATCTTCAAGCTTGTAGTCTATAATGAAAGACAATACATTCAGTATAGGCTCAGCCTTTGGAATAACATGGCTGTCCTTGCTTTGACTACATGCTTTTACCTACCATCTTTCTCTAATGTCTCATGATTGAGGACAATAGTATATTCAAAATCCCCACCGAGAGTCGCCTCTCTGATGAAATGTGTTCCATAGTCACTGTAGAGCTGTCGATATTCTCCGTATGTGTATTCCAGTGGCAGGGCTTGCAAGCGGGACATGAATTCAGGGTGTAACATCAGGTTTGATGTCTTTAAAGCATAGCGCGCTACCTCAAGTTCAGAGTGAGCTCGGAGAAATTTCTTTTTCTGAGGGCAACACAGAATAAAATCATGATTGGCTTCACAGTCTGGTCAGGAATTTAACACTGACTTGGCCATGGACATCTTCTTTTATTAATATAGTTATCTTTTTTTAATTTTAATATTTTTCCTGCCATTGATGGAATTTTCAAACTTTCCATGTGTTCTGACAACATGTTATACGGTAGGGGGCGCTATTACACATCTTCAGAAAGCGTACAGAATCTCAGGATGAAATGTAGAAGCAGAAACAACATGTGTGTCAGGTCAGATGGATCGCATTCATGAGTTGAACACACATGAATACCACCACAAAGTCATAAATACAAGCGCAAATTTTCTTTAAGCCCAGCATTTTGGAGTTAAAACAAATCTAAGTTGCAAATATCTACAAAGTGTGATAGTATTGTACAATTACGATTGATGAACATTATTCATCAATTTTAGATGTACATTTAATAAATAAAATCTTGTTACATTTTATGGAGAAAAGTTAAATTGCTCTGACCTTAAGTGATCTGAATGCACCTGACATCGTAATTACGACTTGCCAATATGTAAATGCAAACTTCCTAGGAGGACTTGAGCGCACTATATGTAAGTAGATGCATATGTAAAATAACGCAATCATCAAACAAAAAATATCATCAAAACTGCCTTGTAAGGCTTTGAGGGTGTTTGTGGATTCGATCTACTCCATTTATGTGAAACCACCTAACATAGTTAGAATATGAGTTCTGCACAAAGCCAGAAAATTTTAAAGTCTTTTAATCTCAATAAATGAATGAATAGTTCAAATTATGTTTCACATGTAGTCACAGAAAAACTACTCACCGTCCCTGAATAGTTGCGCATCTTCTTCACTGTCTTCTTGTACTTGTGGTCATTATATTTAAAACTGAAATCAAAAGCATTAGGGATAGTAATTCCAAATGAGACGCTGGTCTTGGACAAAGTTGCCTTTGTTTCACTCTTGAAGTATTCATTGTAAGATTCATATGCCTCCAGTGTGAAATCATAAGAGCCTTTTGTCTGGGAACAACAAAGTCAATTATTTCACACATATACTGTAGTTTAAAAACAGAAGCCAAAGTTCTGAATCAGCCGTTAGTTGTTACTAGAGTCACTGGTAACACTTGTATCATAAGATGCAGTATAAAAGATCATCTCAGATGCAAAAATGCAAGTTACTCAAAGAGGTTTTGGTAATTATGAATCCTTTTATCAGAGCTAATGTTAATAAGGAGGTCAAAGCTTGCCCTCATTAAAAGAAAAGTTGTGGCCATGTTTTACTAATTCATTCTCTTGTTTTAGTTAAATTGTGGGCATGCTCTACTAAATCGTTCTCTTGTTTTAATTGAGTTCAATAATGGACACAACTGAACTAAAACAAGGGAAATAATCAGTAAAACATGGCCATTATTTAACTAAAACAAGGGAACAAATTCTTAATTCATGCCCACATCTTATGCATATGTATCATTTTAATTCACATTTGTCTCTAAACAGCATCTACTATTACAACAGGTATTTTTATAGTATTGTTCAATAATAAGATTACCTGACCTACATTATTGATCAAATTAGCCCATTATTGCCCCATTTATATTATGTATTTTAAGTCACTGTTCACTTGGGTCTATCTTTTTACAATTTAAAACATGCAGCAAAATAAATAAATACATATATAAAAATTTGATTAACAGTCAAATGAATCTGCCATTTTCTTGGTTGGCAAAATAATAGTGACCGTCCTAATAATTTGTGTTCTTTAACTGATTCGTAGTGCTTGTTTTATGTGCTTTAGGTAGGGTGTGGCTATCTAGACCAATTCTCTCAATTAGATCAACTCTCCATTTTTTCATTTCATCACTCTCCGTTTTTCATTATACACACGTGCTTGTCAGTGAAACTGAACCTACATTATAAAACTGACCTAAGATGAGTTAAAAATAGATTTTAGACATGGAATGGATGGATGGTTCAAGGTTCATCAGATCAGCGCCTCTAGTGGAGAACCATCAAAATGTAAAAACAGTTCGAAGCAACAAAGCCTCCTTTGCTGAAATCACATGACTTGGCCAGTTTAATATGTGTTTCGAAACACATCAAAAGCGACAAAGCACTGCAGCTTTCATTTTTAAGCATGTGACATACCTCTATGGTGTACTGCTGTATATTATATGGCTTCCTGTAGCGAACATCTTGGATAAAATGAGGCAAGCAGCCGCCAGCGTAGTATCGGTTATCGAGCACCACTGCTTCCAGTTTACCGGTCAAAATGTTGAATCTGGGAATGAAGAACAGATTATCTCCAAATACCTGATCCGTAGCACAGATTCAGTTTTTGCATTTGGCTCAAGTACAGGAACAACAAAAAATATCCATATGTTACCATGAACTGCAATATGAAAAATTTAAATAAGACAATTTTGGAAAAGCATAAAGTACCGTAGTGTGAATCATCAGCCAAACAGACTGAACAAACACTAGACCAAATGTTTATTAGGCTGCAGAAAATGTCATGCATTCTCAAAACCTGTTATGCATGATGGCATCTATATAATCTGGTTATCTACTACTAAGTCACATATTATTTTGCGAAAATCAAAATCAGATGTCAATAAACTCTTAATAAATTAAATTACTTCTATTGTGTTTGATATGATTAAAATGTACTGATAGGCATTAATGGTAAACTAAAATGTACTTTTATGTCATTTCTATTAAAGCTTGCATGCTATGTAAATATAATTGTCGTTGCACATTTGTAAAGCTGAAATTTTGTACATTTAAAATGTTAACTTCAAATGCAATATCAAACAACTCTACAACTATAATCAATGCTTAACATGTGCTGTTATATCAAAATAAGTGCAATTCTCTAAAGCATGACAAGTGATAAAACATGATTTATAATGTACTTTAAAACTTACATAGATAACAATTTAAGATGGTCAGTACTGCATACAAAGCTATTATATGCACTAACGGTAAACACATAAGCAAACAAACATGATATTACCAGGCCCTTAGTATGTCAGTACAGGAGTGTTTTAAACACACGCACCCTTTGGCAAGATTCTCGATTCCATAATACTCCTCGGTTGGCTGATTACAGGCTTTGTACACTTTATTACAGCCCAGTTCATCAGAGCCATCCCCGCAGTCATCATCAGCGTTACAGCGCAGAGCCTCCAGCACACAGCGACCTGTTACACCACACACAGCCCTTTCTTTACATTGCTTCAGTTCCAGTAATACTTTGACTGCTTTGGCTGAATTTCTAATGAAATGATCCACTGAAATCAATCTAATGAAATGATTCTACTGTGTTTTAAATGATGGGATGCTCTTCCGGTTTGGGGAAGTTCCACACAAAAAGTAATTTCACTGAGAAAAAAATAATTATTCATTGAATTTACTAAACTTTTTTAAGGTAAGTGGTTGCAACCAATTTATTTTAGCTACATTTAAATAAACAAATTTAGTTGACTAGCTTTCAACATATTTTTTTATTAAATGTGGCTCAAATAAATGGTCTGCAACCACTTAGCTACCTTAATAAAAATTAAGTATAATTTTTTTCAGCGTTCAATGTAGCTCTAAAAATAAGTCTGATCCCTCAATTTGACTGAATGAGCTGTACATTTCCTTTATATTCTATTTTCAGTTGTGGGAGAAAAAATTCCCGTTATTCATGGTATGTTGAAAACAATAGATTCATCTTTTTACATTTTTAAACTCAATTTTAAAGTTTGATGGTTGAAGGGTGAATCGAATAATGTCACCTTATTGTCCCAGTTTTTGAAAATGCTTATTGCCCTCATACAGCGAACACTGTAAAAAAAAATTCTGGAAAATTTACGGTAAAAAACAGCAGCTGTGGTTGCCAGAATTTTACCGTGAAAAAATACGGTAGCAACATTTTAGGTTTTACTGTTTTAACCTAAATTTACAGTTAATACCGTAATTTCATTAACTGATATAATGTTAATAAACCAACCTATTGAAGTACTGAACTCTGTTTTGTAGCTTTGTAATACACTGATAACCACCAAATGCAGGAGGTGATGAGAAAGTCACATGATGAACCAAAGCCCATCACAAGCAGCTTTTAAATAATAACATATATAGAAGGTGCACAGTGTGTCATTCACACAAACACTAAACACCATCACGGTAACACACATGAGACTGAAATAATGCAATAAACATTCATTTAACAACATTAGGTGAAACACACAACCCTAATATACAAAACTGATAAGAAAAAACTAAGAAGAAACAGTTATTTCAACAAAAAAACATCAAATTTGAAATGTAACGCAGGGAATTCTGGGAATGTCAATTTACGGTTATTCACTGTAAATTATACGGTCTTTTTCACTTTCAAAAACGGTATATTATCGTAAAATTACTTGTAATGTCCAACACAGTTTTTCACCGTATATAGTAGGGGAACTTACCGTTAACCAATTAACAGGTTTCTACTGTAACATTTTAACAGTTTTTTAACGTTAAATTCACGGTCATTTTTTATAGTGAACCTTTCACTTATTGTTTACGGAAGTTACTCTCATAATTCGCGCAAAGCATCATGGGGTGCAGGAAAAAGGTGGATATGTTATAATTTTGCCTTCATACATTTGTTTTCAAATACTTGAACTAAATGCACAGTTAATATATGGGATTTTGAAATGTAATTATTTTTGTTGGAGATGCTCAGGGACTATTGGTGATGTGAGGATGACCTGTGACAGTGCAGCGAAAGCCCTGGCATGGAGGAGTGGGTCTCTGGCAGGAGTATCGCGATGCAGCGGTGCAGGCTTCCTCCTCTCGGCCCTGATCATGACACGGATCTCCTCCAAACTCAGACGGCTGGACCAGCGTGGCATAGCGGTACTGAAGAGACACACAACAAGTGTGTGAGACTCAACTCGCACATTTAGAAAAACATGATTATAAAGACACAGTCACGTGAAGTTGAATGTATGTGCTATGCTGTAAAGATTAAATGTGAGCCTGGAGCACAAAAGCAGTGTTAAGTCACTGGGGGATATTTGTAGCAATAGCCAACAATACATTGTATGGGTCACAATTATACATTTTTCTTTTATGCCAAAAATCATTAGGATGTTCAGTAAAGATCATGTTCCTTGAAGATATTTTGTAAATTTCCTACCGTAAATATATCAAAACTTAATTTTTGATTAGTAATATGCATTGCTAAGAACTTCATTTGGACAACTTTAAAGATGGTTTTCTCAATATTTTGATTTTTTTGCACCCTCAGATTCCAGATTTTCAGATTTTCAGCCAAATATTGTCCGATCCTAACAAACCATACATCAATGGAAAGCTTATTTATTCATCTTTCAGATGATGTATAAACCTCAATTTAAAAAAATTGTCCCTTATGACTGGTTTTGTGCTCCAGGGTCACAAATGTTTAATTTAAAGATTAAAAAAGAAGCATGTTATCAACATTCTTAATAAACATTCTATATAAAGGTGTAAATGAGCAGACAGACAGCTAGACAATATAACCCCACTCTCACCCTCTTCTTAAGACAGGGGTCACAGCGTGTCCATGAGGACCATTCAGACTGTGAACAGTCCACTGGATCTTTAGGCGGTTGTTCAGCGGTCCTGTCTTCTGAACGACAAAGCACTACAGCACTGTTGGAAGCAGATTTATGCTGTTTGTGAACGCAGTATGTAAGGGAATTTATAACAAACTGCAGAATTCAGATTCAGGCCCTTATAATAGTTTACATTGCACAGAAGGTATTTGGATACTTTGGGAGACTTAAAGCACGTCACACTTGAAAAAATGTCTGAATTTAATTGCATTAAAACAAAAAAAATCAAACCCGGTGGCATCTGATGCATCTGAGCTTTTATGAAAACTAACTTCACTTTTCATAGATCATTTTTTGTTTTATTTTACTGTATTGTTGCTTTTATTTTATGAACAATACATTCTATATTACATTATTTGGTTTTCATCACATTAACAGTAAACATGTTCTGAAGAGTTTAACAACCAAAGTGTTTGATCAACTATTCAATACATTGTCTACACTATATGTATTGCTTCATATTTGGAAAACCTACCATTTTGTGAAATATTTTGACTGAAAAGGATGTTAGTGCAATATTCCGTAAAAATGAATGGCACTTTTTACATTTTTAATTGTGGCTTTAAAAATGTCACAGCATACTGATAAAAACCTTGAGGAACAATAGATTACATTTATATATACTGTATATAAACATATATGTATACATATTGTATATATGGTTTTTTTTGCCTGAAATGTTGGTATTTTATAATAACAGATTCTTTTAAATTTGTTTATTAATAACAGATTGACCAGTTTACTTATAGACCACTAAACTAAAATCGCACAGCTGAATTCTAGTAGTTCAATTAAAAAGTGAAGCAATCAAAACCGAACATTTATTTAAAACACTGGAAACCAATAAAACGCACTGCACCTTCATGCTCATAAAGTAACATATTCCAACTTACCATATAATGCAGAGACAAAGTACTGCTTTGCTGCAGGCTGAATTTGCTCGTAGAAAACTGTGCATTATAACGTCAGGGAAACCTAGAGCATAGTAGACTAGATAACACAGTATTAGACCTTAAACCCTTAACCTACCCAGCAAGCCCTCCTCTCATCTGTGACTACAGTCTTATACATTCACTTTCAGAAATAACAGATGATGCTGCAGTTCAACTGTGTACATGTGAAATATGAAATACTTGTAGAGAGCATTTCATTTTTGATACTAGCAAACGTTTTGCAATAAAAACTGCAACATACAGTTGAAATACTATTTTGAGCCTTTAAATAATTAACATTTTAAAAGCAGAACGTAATGTATTTTGGAATATTTGTCTTTCATGAAGCCTAAAGGCATGTGTTTGGAGTCTGTATTTCTCGTAAGTAGGTCACAAAAAAATCAATGAAAATGTTTGTTTTGAGTTGCATGCCTATTTTAAATTTTTCCTTTTTAAATAATCATGTCATAGTAAAAAAAATTCTAAAAGAGAATGTCTGTCATCATGTCAGTTTTTAAAAGAAAAGGGGAAAAAATCTGTGCAGATGGTCATTAAAAGTTTATTCAATGACATTCAATCAAATTCCTTCCAAGAAAAAGAAAAGCAATGATTTTAACCAAAGTTTTTGGCTTCTCCAAATGTAGAATGAACTACACAGCTTCACAGTTGATCTTGTCCATTAGAAATGACAACAGAAATCAATCCCCAAGTCCATTAAATGCCCATCACAGTTAAACTTTAATTTCACTGGTCCAATTTCTCATACTGCGATGGTTTATTATTATTTTACAAAAATATTTCATTTCTGAAATAGTTTAGATAGTGGCTTCAGGTAGACAGCCAATTTTCAAGTCCATCGCAGACTAAAGGTGCACTTCATTTATTAAAATAGATTTTATTTTCTATCAGTTATTAGAGTTTGTAAAATGTCCCACAGAGCTCACACAGCTTTAGGTCCCATCTGTATCACTGTGATTTCTGGATTCTCTCAGTGCTCTTCTGTATGTTGAGGCTTATTCTTCCTAAGGATGAAATCATAAATACAGCTCATACATAAAGTTGAGAAATACTGAATTTCATGGACATGAGATAAAAGTGTGATGTCTGTCATAAGCCTAAATCATTAGCAACATCCGCCAGTTTTTCAGTAAATTACAGTAAAGTTTTTCCGCCAAGCTTCAGTAAATTACTGAGCAATGAGAACTCGATTTTGTCAAAAGATGTTAGTTTATTTATGCATTACCAAATTAATATGAGCTCAGCATTCGCCATTTTATGATATCACAACCCAAAATGTTTCTGAACACCTCCTGAACTGTAGGTCTATGAGACCGAACGATGACTGTCAATATGGTCTTACCGCAGCAGGTACCATTCTGCTATCGTCAATAATAAATATAAACAAAGTCAGATGATTAACTTTAAAGGAGACATATTATGCCCCTTTTTACAATATATAATATAAGTCTCTGGTGTCCCCAGAATGTGTCTGTGAAGTTTCAACTCAAAATTCTCCACAGATAATTTATTATATCATTTTGAAAATGCCTATTTTGAGTTTTTCGGGCCTGTCTCTTTAAATGCAAATGAGCTGCTGCTCCCCGCCCCCTTTTCCAGAATAGAGCTGCGCCATTACAGCTCGTACCTGCTAAAAACATCTGTTTTGGTTCTGATTATCATGTTTATCACGCTGATGTGTTTTAAACCATATGAGTTTAAACTTCTGATCTACGGTTTTCTGAGCGCACACATCCGAAGCACACGCACAGAAAGCGGCTGTCACAGCATGTGAGCACTAAACTATGTTCTCATTCACACACAAGTTTACGTTAAAAACACACATGAGTTACAAAAACAGTCGGTTATGTCTGTGAAGGTAAACAGCTGGGAAATAAATCTTATGTTTATTTTAGATCTGTGTGGCAGCAGCAATATACAGTAATTAAATCAATAAATCCACTGCTCTGTCGTCTCCTCTGAGGCTGGTACTCTAAATAGTGTTCTGTTCTCGTCTGTGCAGCCAAAGACAGAACATTAGCATGTTTTCCTCAAACTTTCACCATGGCATTAGAGCTGGTACACCGTTGTCGCTTGTGAAAACACAATGACGGTGCTGTGGGTGTATTACATTTACAGATTAAGGGGTGGTAATATTATAATGAGACCCCTTTGCCACGTCACCAAGTGAGCGAAATCAGATGCGCTCGTTTTCTCAGACGCTTGCAGAAAAAGGCTTACCAGAACAAAGTTACTGGGTTAATCTTTTTCACGTTTCCTTGGTTGGTAGATGCACCGGGGACCTGATTATAGCACTTCAAACCTGGAAAAGTCCGATTTTCATGATAAGTGCTGTGGGTGTATTACATTTACAGATTAAGAGGCGGTAATATTATAATGAGATCTTTGCCACGTCACCAAGTGAGCGAAATCAGATGCGCTCGTTTTCTCAGACGCTTGCAGAAAAAGGCTTACCAGAACAAAGTTACTGGGTTAATCTTTTTCACGTTTCCTTGATTAGTAGATGCACCGTGGACCTGATTATAGCACTTAAAAACTGAAAAAAAAAGTCAGATTTTCATGATATGTCACCTTTAAGGTTTTTTTCCCTGTATACAGCCAGATGAACCAACCACTTCCTCTTGCCTGGAACTCTCTGGGTGCTCTGGGTGACAAGTGATGGTTCTAGCTGGAGTATACGTATGCAATAGTATCTGCTATCCAATGTGACACATGCTGTTACAAAGCTGGTAATTTTTCTCATCAAAACACAGAAACAATTGAGTCGCAAAGGCTCAGTGTAGGTGTGTAGTGCTCAGACTGAGCACAAGGTGAGGGGATCAAATAAATTACTTGACCGATCGTATCAGGATTAAGTACCTTATGTAGAAAGGCCAGATTTGGCCAAAGGGAGACCCATGAAGAGGAGTTGGCTTTCCATATTAGTTTGTCCTCACTTACTGATAAAGAACATAATTCACCCACTCTTTTGGATACAGATAGCAAGAAGGAAACAAGGCTGAGAACAGGCTAAACCCAAAGTTGTATTGTGGTTGTGAATGGATACTAAATCTGGACTTCACCTTAGAGATGGTGTTAATGGCCATCAACAGCACTGTATCAGATGTAAGAGAAACGGGAACCAATGAGTGACAGTAGGGGTGTGGCTGAGTGGAGTCTGTAAAAGGCAATGAGTGTGGAGAAAATGGGTCAATTTTCTGATAACTAATAGCTGTTTCCAATCTTAGTAACAAGAGAATATAACCCAACGGGAGAACGGAGCAAGCCCAATTCAGTGTTCTGATCTGCTGAGACACTGATTTAATTGTGCCTTGTACAGTTTTTCCTTTGGGTTCAAAAAAGGAATGTAGAATTTCTTTCATCACCTCCGACCTCTCTGTCTCACAACTTAGACCAGGGTTCCTCAAATCTGGACCTGCGGGCCACTGCCCTGCATAGATTACCTCAAACCTTGATCAAATTCACTTACCTGTGATTTTCTAGGGATCCTGAAGACCATGAGGAGCTTGCTCAGGTGTGTTTGATTAAGGCTGGAGCTAAACACTGCAGGGCATTGGAAAGCTTTGAGGAATCCTGATTTAGACCTTGCTACAATGCTGTAACATGGGGAGATAGGTTCATTGCTATGGAGTCCTCACCCCTTGCTGAGATGGTTAAAATTGTACCCAGTCTCCACCAAACACAACAGGCACTTATAGACTTGAGGATGGAGCAATAAGAGCACTGTTGCCTGCTCCTAAGGGCCAGGAGGGCTGGGCTCCGGACACAGTGTTCATTGTTCCTCATGGGTCACTCACCAAGATGTGCCCACAGGATGAACCGGAGACATGCATGAACCTGTTTGAAGAGACGGCGGAGGCAAGTCGCTCCCTCTGGTCAAGCAGCAGCCCAAGAGCTACCTGTGCAGAACCTCCTGGCTTAAAGGGGTCATCGGATGCAAAATTCACTTTTACATGTTGTTTGAACTGAAATGTGTGTTGGCAGTGTGTGTACACAACCACCCTATAATGATAAAAATCCACCTAGTGCTTTTTTAAAAATCTCAATATATCCAAACCCCTTTCTCATATTGAGCCGATCTCAGATTCTTGGCAGAATGACGTAGTTCTACACAGGCCCCTCCCACGATTGTTGATTGACAGTGGCATCAGTCTTTGGTTTTATCACAGCTGAGTGAGCTGTCATCAGTCTGCCATTTTTTCGACGCCGGAGCGAGTGTAGACAAGAATGGCTCCTAAGTGATTGATGTGTTTTGTTGTTGAATGTAATAATGAACATAGCAGTCGTCATTTACTCCCGACATCTGAGCCGCTGAAGACGTTGTGGATTACTTTTGTTTTTGAAGGGAATGCTCCCCTGATCTACCTAAATGCGTCTATGTTGTGCGAATCATTTGTGATCCAGCTTCACCTACAAAAGTGAGTATAAGGGTTTTTTATGAATCTTTGCAAATCGCCTTTCATAATAATGTGCTAGTTAGCAAGTTTCACAATGAATGAGGCTAAAGTTTACCGTGTTTCAGAGAGCGGCTCGGAAAAGACAGGCGGGGTGAGCAGAGCTCATTTGCATTTAAAGTAACATGCAACAAAATGACTTGCTGTAAACAGAGCTGTTTTTGACAGGGTAAAGGGGCGTTGTTTTACACTACCATTTAGAAATGTTAACCAAACATCAAAAGATGTTATAGACTTTTCATTAAGACCCTAAAGAATTATATCAAACTGTGGAAAATGGGCATCCGATGACCCCTTTAAGACGACGTTAAGCAGGTCATCCTGCAGCAGATCAACCACACCCCGAGACGGCATTTCTAGCCAGTCAAGCTGGGGGACAGAAGTTAGCCATTTATAATGGCCTAGCAGCTCAATATCAAGGGAGCTATCAGTTTGGTGGTCCTGGAGCAGTTCATTGCTCAGTTTCCTAAAGGAATGGGACAAATGGCTGGAACCTCTATTACTTAGGGTGCGGTAGATCCTGCAAGCCTCCGATGGGTTTTCCCAACTTTGGGATTATTCCAGGTTTCACTGATGAATGATCTTTAGCAACAAGAACAGAGAAAGGAAAATAGGAGTTGGGAAACTCCAGCCTACACTTGTACTACTGCTGCAGTCGAAGTCTTAGCATGTGACATACAACATATGGTGTGATGTAGAATAGGTCCCAGTCTTGCTCCTGGAGGCCAGTGTCCTGCAGAGTTTAGCTCCAACCTGCCCCAACAGACTTACTGTACTTGGTAGTGTGTTTAATTAGGATTGAAGCTAAACTCTGCAAGAGAGTGGCCCTCCAGGAGCAGAACTGGAAACCCCTGATATACAATCTTGAAGAAGAAAGTCAGAAAGAGAGAAAACCAACCCAGAAGACATCTCTCTTTGGACAGCCAGCTGTGAAAAGTCTGGAAGGTTTATCTGAGCATCTGGTGGTATCTCATCAGTGTTGAGAGTCTGAGCACATGCCTCCTGTAAAACAGAGAATGGGATTATTGGTGAAAAACTGAAACAGACTTTAGCAATAGACAAATCACATCCAAACAGCTATGACACACAACCATTACCGAAGCTTCTGGCACATTGACTAAGCTGTCTTTTGCAGTCAGGAGCGATGGCTCTATTGAGGGGGCAGTTGCTGGGGACATGGTTTCCTGCTCCAGACCAGGAGTAACACCTGTGGAAAGGGAATCAAATGGATGGGAATGATGCTTGTCATATGATAACCCTCAATCTTTTGTCGTAGTGTTTTAAACTCACAAGAATCAGTTGGGGATGGTGATATTGACGACTCTGAAGTCAATCTCAACTGTGAAAGATCAAGCTCACCACAACAGTCCATTTCCTGTTTCCCAGAGGACTGTGCAACGTCATGTTTGCTTGTGTAAATGTGAACAGCTATTGTTTCCTCCTGGGGGTCCTTGTTTAGGGCGTCCTTAGATCCACTTTCCTGTAGGGTAGATTCTACACAGTGCTGAGGGCTCATTATGTTTGACGAAGTCTCGGGAGGTTCACAGGAGTGCGGGCGCATGGCAGCTATGGGAACCAGACCTTGAAGCACTGCGGCTGGAATCGGATGCGCCCCCATGCCAACTGTCTGGGCTGGTACAAACGCCCATTGCTGCTGGCCCGTGGCTGGAGAGTGGAAAAGATTAGCCTGACCCCAAATCACAGGCTGGCCTCCAGGGAGCATCTGGGCCACCTGCAATGGTCCCTGAACCCCGAAGACCATTGGAGCGGCTTGGGTAGCAAATGACCGTTGGGTCCAGTGAGCAGCCTGGATAGCACCCATGGTCGTATAGCCTGAGAAACGGCAAAACATGTTGAGAATAAGTTTTATTAATAGCATTCATTTTAAAAATGACGTAAAAATCAGAACTTTGATTAAAAGATAAACTCTCAGGCAGTTGCTGTGTGTTACCTGAGGGCACAGCCGGTGGGCTAAAATGAGTGAAGAGTTCGGGACGGTGCTGATGTCGCCTTCCTCCAGGATCCAGTGTGGTAGCAGGCGACGCTGGCATCTGTGATGACATGGATGTCATTTTGGATATGAGATTGTATACAATGGTATCAAAATAAAAATTAGAGATGCACCGTTTGACCGGACATAAATTGGACCCAGCTTCGGATGGTTTTTGTTTTTTTCAAATTGCTAAGGATATTTTTGGTTTAAGGCCAGTTCGGCCTGTAGTAGAGCAGATAATCAACAAATAAATTTGCTTTAAAACAATTATTGGATTCAGCCTTTTTGCATAAAAAAAATCAACAAACAGAATCAGCCACACACACACACACACACACACACTCACACAGCTATCCTTGTGGGGACTCTCCATAGGCGTAATGGTTTTTCTACTGTACAGACCGTATATTCTATTGCCCTTCACCAACCCTACTCCTAAACCTACCCCTTACAGGAAACTTTGTGCTATTTCAGATTTTCAATACACTCCATTCTGTATGATTTATAAGCTTTTGTACCCGTGGGGACCACAATTTAGGTCCCCACCGTGACACAAGTCTCCATGAGTCTGTGTGTAGTCAATTTTAAGTCCCCACCAGGTTATATAAACCAGTACACACACACTCACACACACACACACACACATACTTGTATTTGTGGTTTATGGGGACTCTCCATAGGTGTAATGGTTTTTATACTGTACAGACCGTATATTCTATTGCCCTACACCAACCCTACCCCTAAACCTACCCCTCACAGGAGACTGCTGGCAATTTTTCAATTTCATAAAACACTGTTTTGTATGTTTTTTAAGCCTTTTGTTTTATGGGGACACAGGACACACACACACACACACACTCACTCACTCGCTCACTCGCACACACAGGTACACTGTTTTATATATATATTGTATATATCTCAGGTCTTTTAAACTAAACCTAAGTTGGGTAATATTAAAATATGTAATTTAAATGGTTTGCATTAAAAGTGAGACTAAGCACATGGGTGATTGTTCATCTTGAGGTTTACTTACAGAAAGGATGTCTGGGGGGGTTGCCATGTCACCGAAAAGATCAAACTGGTTTATATTCTGCAAGACAGTCAGGGAGGAAGATTAAGGAGATATAATGCCATACTGGAAGACAACACAGATTATCTGAACAAGATCAGTGATAGTTTTTCTCAGTGTTCACTGAGCAAAGCAGCCAAATCACAGTGAAATACATTATTGATCATTCAGTGGACCTAACAATGAAATAATGCTTCAATAGACAGTACTTGGCTACTACACATGCTATAGTGGTTATCAGATGAAGACATAATGACATATCAATGACGCTAACAAGTGAAGGGAATCAGGCGACAAACATTAATAAAACAAAACAAAAGGTACAAGCAGTGACGTGGATGATAAGTAAAATATATGACCATTTATCCAGAACCCAATGCGTATGCAAAACAAAAAGAAAGCCAACACAACAGTCGTGTTCTATAGCAAATCTAACAAATCACACCATAAGACTCAGGTGTTCATAGATTCGGGCAAAATCAATGTTTGGCAGGTGTGAGCAAACATTGCAGCAGGGAGACTGATATTTATGTGAGTAAAGCTCCAAGCACTCGATAGGCTCCGACTGAATGAACAGACAAGCAATAACACTCTGTGAAATGGACTGATAACAATCATTTAACATGGATTCATTCTGGTGAATGCAATGCTGTGTTTTGACTTCTAGGTCTGTCTGGCATTTTTCAATAAATGCTGATCTTCAAGGTTTTTTTTTTTTTGATAGGTTGTTGTTATAAATAATAAGCTCTGGAAATTTTAGGTAGACATCACTCTGAAAATGTCCACCATAATGGTGTTTTCAAGCCAATCTTTATGTATTTTGGTTAAATAAATAAATAAATGTCCTTGTCATTAATGCATTGCAATAGTCGCATTAACTTTTTCTAAACCCATGCAGTACATTCATACTAGAGGTGAACTCCCACACCAAATCTCTGTTTGATTTCCCCCTCATTCATCTCCCTTGTATAATGTCACATAATACTGAAAGATTTATA
Source organism: Sinocyclocheilus grahami (assembly GCF_001515645.1). NCBI lineage: Eukaryota > Metazoa > Chordata > Actinopteri > Cypriniformes > Cyprinidae > Sinocyclocheilus > Sinocyclocheilus grahami. The sequence goes on from NW_015505460.1 coordinate 1,833,519, forward strand.
ACATGGACAACAACAAAGCAATACTTTCAGTACATTGATCGCTTTCAATTTGCTTTAGGATTCAAAAAACTTTACATTTTCTAAATCAAGACAGGGGAAGAACATTGAGAGGTTTGTTTGAGGGAAGGTTGGGCGAAGGTTCGAGACGTGAGAGAACCTACAGTCATAAATGGTTTTTGTTTTTTTCAAATTGCTAAGGATATTTTTGGTTTAAGGCCAGTTCGGCCTGTAGTAGAGCAGATAATCAACAAATAAATTTGCTTTAAAACAATTATTGGATTCAGCCTTTTTGCATAAAAAAAATCAACAAACAGAATCAGCCACACACACACACACACACACACACTCACACAGCTATCCTTGTGGGGACTCTCCATAGATTTTAGGTAGACATCACTCTGAAAATGTCCACCATAATGGTGTTTTCAAGCCAATCTTTATGTATTTTGGTTAAATAAATAAATAAATGTCCTTGTCATTAATGCATTGCAATAGTCGCATTAACTTTTTCTAAACCCATGCAGTACATTCATACTAGAGGTGAACTCCCACACCAAATCTCTGTTTGATTTCCCCCTCATTCATCTCCCTTGTATAATGTCACATAATACTGAAAGATTTATAACATGGACAACAACAAAGCAATACTTTCAGTACATTGATCGCTTTCAATTTGCTTTAGGATTCAAAAAACTTTACATTTTCTAAATCAAGACAGGGGAAGAACATTGAGAGGTTTGTTTGAGGGAAGGTTGGGCGAAGGTTCGAGACGTGAGAGAACCTACAGTCATAAGATGGTGATTTGGAACGTCATAGATCCCGTCTTTCTGCTGACTTGTGGGGACCTAAAAATTATAGCAAGTTAAGATCACAAGACTACTGCTATGCTTTAATAATGTGTGAGCCTGCAGCACAAAAGCAGTGTTAAGTCGCTGGGGGATATTTGTAGCAATAGCCAACAATACATTGTATGGGTCACAATTATACATTTCTCTTTTATGACAAAAATCATTAGGATATTAAGTAAAGATCATGTTCCATAAGTATATTTTGTAAATTTCCTACTGTATATATATAAAAACTTAATTTTTGATGAGTAATATGCATTGCTAAGAACTTCATTTGGACAACTTTAAAGATGATTTTCTCAATATTTAGATTTTTTTGCACCCTCAGATTCCAGATTTTCAAATAGTTGTATCTCGGCCAAATATTGTCCTCTCCTAACAAACCATACATCAATGGAAAGCTTATTTATTCAGCTTTCAGCTGATGTATAAATCTCAGTTTCGGAAAAATGGACCCTTATGACTGGTTTTGTGCTCCATGGTCACATATGTCATTCTATGTGCACTGCATGATAGATATATATATATATATATATGTTGTAGGTATTTATATCTGCTTGAGTATTTTTAAGCTCACAGAGAACTGCATGTTTAATTTGGGGAGATAATATTATAAGACAACTATTTTTAGATTGCACTTTCTTTCTGATATTGTAACTGTAGAGATGTGGGCGAAGAGGGGAGTGGCTTAAGCAAGTACCTGGTAAACGCTCTCCTCTGATTGGTGGCCACGGAGGGGCTCGTGTCCGGCTTCAAATACAATGTACTACAAGGAGTTGGGAAAGAAAATGAGAAGGGCCCCGTACGGAACAAATCAGACAGCGGCAACACTAAGAACATTCAATGCTGAATATTGTGTATCTTTATTTAGAACAGTGAGAACTCTAGATTGACCCTTTTTGTTTCCACGGGATAGAAAATCAGCAATGATATCTCATTCATTTCTCAGTTGTTTGTTGATTTAATGGAAAGTTAATTTTACTCTTAGGTTCGGTGCTTCTCACCAAAAAAAAAAGAGACCTCAGTTATCTCACAAAAGTGAGATATAATTTCAGAAGAGATGCTCAAGATGCCAAACCCTGCTATTAAAAGTCTCTGTATGAATCAATATTTCCTAAAATCAAATGATCAGAGATATGATTTTCAAATATACTGTATATTTGTGTCTCTATACTCTACTAATATGTATATTTTTACTTCTCAAAATTTGGGGAGCAAAATTTGCTGCTGTTCAAAGGTTTGGGGTCAGTAAGAATTTGAAAGTTTTTAATAAAGCATATTATGCTTATCAAGGTTGCATTTATTTGATTAAAAAAATACAGTAATATCAGTAACATTTGAGAAATATTATTAGAATTTAAAATAACAATTTCTATTGTAATACTTCTAAATGATAAAAAAATTTAAAAAGAACAGGATTTATTCAAAGTAGAAATATTTTGTGACAATATACAATACAATTTAAATGTTTGGGGTCAGAACATTTGTTTTTAAGAAATTAATACTTTTATATTTAACAAAGATATGTTAAATTGATGCTTTTTTAAGTAATAGTAAAGACTTATATTCTTACAAAACATTTATATTTTTAATAAATACTGTTCTTTTTAACCTTTTATTTATCAAATAATCCTGAGCAAACATCACAGGTTCCAAAAACATATTAAGCAGCACAACTGTTTCCAACACTATTAATAAATCAGCATATTAGAATGATTTCTGAAGGATCACGTGACAGTAATGATGCTGAAAATTCAGCTTTGCATCACAGAAATAAATTGCGTTTTAAAATTATGCAAATAGAAAACAGTTGTTTTAAATTGTTAGAATATTATGATTTTTACTGTATTTTGGATCAAATAAATGCAGCCTGGATAAGCACAAGACACTTAAAAAAAAAAAAATCATATTGATCCCAAAATTTGAACGGTAGTGTACATATGAGTATAAGCTGATACAGAGCTGAGAACTCCATTAATGCTGCCCACACATAATTTAAGCCCTGATCACAACAATTAACGGTGACAAAAGCCTGAAACTGCAGGCAAAGCATGGCCTGTTCACATCAGTAATTATTGCTAAGTGTGAATTTTCACAGATGCGATCTGTGAGAAGCGCCAATGCATTGCTTATGCCCAAGGTTAAATATCTAGACCTGTCTGTGATCCAAGTCCTGCGGTGTGAAATGAGTTTTGGCTGGAATTGACATTGCAATGACAGACTATTGTGTAAATGCGAAAAGAACAGCAATCCAACCACTTTTAAAGTCACATGGTCATATGGCCGGCATATGCCTCATGAGCTAGAAAATCTGATAATGTAATAAAAATTACATTTATAAGAATACAGTACTAAAATGACTATTTCAACAGATAAAAACATGTTTTTTACATCTCAAACTGGTCCAACAGCTTCAAAACTACTAAACCAAGCTACCTAACCGAGCTTCCATCATAGGGATTCTGGTTGGAGATGAATCTAGATGTGAAACTGATGGTTAAAGTTGTCTGTATTCAGTGTGAGCGAGAGAGCACTGGGTTCAACATATCAGAGAACATGCAGTACAGTAGGGCTGTTTATGACTCTCCAACGAAACATAATATAGACAGAACCACAAAACATGACTGCAGATCAGTACACTGGCAGTGACTGAACGCTTAACAGAAGTTCTGTGCACATCGACTGCAAAAAATATTTAATTGGAGGAGACTAAATGATCATAAAATCAAATGTCAGTTCTTCATAAAATCAGGTTAAGCTCACCTGATACACTGGATCATCAATCTCATCCTCCAGAATCGTCTTTGTCAGCCATTAAGAAAAACAGATGAAATTAGAGCAAACCAAAAGAAATATAAAAACCGAGAATCATCGGAAATGAGCAACTCTTATGTCTGAAAACAGAAAAGAGGACAATGATGTCAAGCAAAGATATACGTGAAGTATCCCATTCATGTACTTTTCGGTTGTTACTACAACTATGAAACTAAAAGCTACTGAGCAGCTAACAGATGCACAGCTTTGAATAATATTACTATATAAAACAAAAAGGAAAATTACCTAGGCTAACACATTTGAAATTTTGACTCAGTATCCATGATATTAACACATTTTAAACCATCAATTATAAAAGTCTTTGATGCAAACTTTTACATACGGACAAGTTACCATGATATCACCACCAAATATAACTAATAGTGTCTATTTTAAAACACACACTCATTGCAAAATGTTTAACAGATGCATCATTTATGGTAAGTTAGAACAGCGAGAACTGCAACCGGTGACAAACAATAACAATAGAGTGAAATAATAATCTACTAACTACGACCAATTATCTGGCCCTCAAATGTTTACAAATATAACTATTGGCAGCAGCTATGTGCAAATGCTGACAGATTCTATTCATGCTACTGTATGTGAAAATAGCGATCGATTATATGTACACTATGTTAAATGGCAGTGTTTTCTTTGCAATACGTGTAAATAGTAATTAGATGCTATTTATTCTGCAAATAGCGGCAGATATCTACACCTCAGTATTATAGTACATTAAAAAACATGTGACTTTGTGAAACAGACTGTCCTTATCTAAAATGATTATAACCTAATATTAATGCTACAAAGGTAAAAAAAAAAAATAGTCTATTATATATATAGTCTATATTCTATTTCATCTTTTCACATTCGTCTTGAGTCAGGATAGTCCAGTTGAGAGAGGCTCAATAAGTTTTACAACAATTGTGGCAAAGGATTACATTATCAGTGATCATTTCTGTTTCATTCCAGAGATTTATATGCCATTTCTGGCACACGGTCGGGCAGGACACATATGTGAGCCTGGAGCACAAAAGCAGTGTTAAGTCGCTGGGGGATATTTGTAGCAATAGCCAACAATACATTGTATGCCTCAAAATTATAGATTTTTCTTTTATGCCAAAAATCATTAGGATATTAAGTAAAGATCATGTTCCATGAAGATATTTTGTAAATGTCCTACCGTAAATATATCAAAACTTAATTTTTGATTAGTAATATGCATTGCTAAGAACTTAATTTGAACAACTTTAAAGACGATTTTCTCAATATTTTGATTTTTTTTTTTGCACCCTCAGATTCCAGATTTTCAGGATTTGTCCTATCCTAACAAACTATACATAAACGGAAAGCGTATTTATTCAGCTTTCAGTTCATGTATAAATCTCAATTTTGGAAAATTGACCCTTATGACTGGTTTTGAGGTCCAGGGTCCCATATGAGCACCAGAAACGCATGCAGAATTTGACCCTAAAGAGTCACTGGCAATTTATTTGTTTGAAGAAAGTCTTGCCCTTGTTTGGCTCTTACCTGATAGACGGCTTGTTCGCAGTGCTTGTCCTTCACAGCCTTTTTCGGTGACTCCTCCCTCTGTTTGATGTCATAGACGAGGGTGAAAAGGTCACGCAGGTCCAGTATGACTGGCTCTGCCTACGAGAGGACAACTGAGGTTATAGCTTTTAACTGGCATGAGAACAGTCTGAATTCAGCAATATTAAGAGCTATGAACACTAACCGAATGGCTGGTCTTGATTGCAACAAATTTATGGTTGCCTTTTTCCCCGCAGACGTAGCCGAAGGCACGATGGTCCCTTGTGTCTTTGGCAATGTAGGAGATTTCATGCACAGCGTGGTGATGCTGTAAGACCTGAGGATCACATCGTTATGTCAAAAACAGTGACTAGAAGAAGAAACATTTTCATACTATACCCTTTTTTTCAAGAAGTGTGCTTATATTTGAATTTTGGACAGTGTCTGCTTACATCCTTATTGGCAAAACTGCAACAATTAGAGAGAAACAATCAGTTACCAAACGAGTGTAATTAAACTGAAAGGTGATGTAACACCGTTACACCACCATTGCTTTTTTTGAGTGAGTTACAGGCATAGCATAACATAAAACAACTTTTTCAAGTAGTTAAATTAAGAGGGTGTCTACAATAAAACTGAAAACTTTTTTATGCATTTTGGCCATTCATTTTCACAACTACTGGCATTTTTAGCATTGTATGCCTCAAAATTATAGATTTTTCTTTTATGCCAAAAATCATTAGGATATTAAGTAAAGATCATGTTCCATGAAGATATTTTGTAAATGTCCTACCGTAAATATATCAAAACTTAATTTTTGATTAGTAATATGCATTGCTAAGAACTTAATTTGAACAACTTTAAAGACGATTTTCTCAATATTTTGATTTTTTTTTTTGCACCCTCAGATTCCAGATTTTCAGGATTTGTCCTATCCTAACAAACTATACATAAACGGAAAGCGTATTTATTCAGCTTTCAGTTCATGTATAAATCTCAATTTTGGAAAATTGACCCTTATGACTGGTTTTGAGGTCCAGGGTCCCATATGAGCACCAGAAACGCATGCAGAATTTGACCCTAAAGAGTCACTGGCAATTTATTTGTTTGAAGAAAGTCTTGCCCTTGTTTGGCTCTTACCTGATAGACGGCTTGTTCGCAGTGCTTGTCCTTCACAGCCTTTTTCGGTGACTCCTCCCTCTGTTTGATGTCATAGACGAGGGTGAAAAGGTCACGCAGGTCCAGTATGACTGGCTCTGCCTACGAGAGGACAACTGAGGTTATAGCTTTTAACTGGCATGAGAACAGTCTGAATTCAGCAATATTAAGAGCTATGAACACTAACCGAATGGCTGGTCTTGATTGCAACAAATTTATGGTTGCCTTTTTCCCCGCAGACGTAGCCGAAGGCACGATGGTCCCTTGTGTCTTTGGCAATGTAGGAGATTTCATGCACAGCGTGGTGATGCTGTAAGACCTGAGGATCACATCGTTATGTCAAAAACAGTGACTAGAAGAAGAAACATTTTCATACTATACCCTTTTTTTCAAGAAGTGTGCTTATATTTGAATTTTGGACAGTGTCTGCTTACATCCTTATTGGCAAAACTGCAACAATTAGAGAGAAACAATCAGTTACCAAACGAGTGTAATTAAACTGAAAGGTGATGTAACACCGTTACACCACCATTGCTTTTTTTGAGTGAGTTACAGGCATAGCATAACATAAAACAACTTTTTCAAGTAGTTAAATTAAGAGGGTGTCTACAATAAAACTGAAAACTTTTTTATGCATTTTGGCCATTCATTTTCACAACTACTGGCATTTTTAGCACAATTGTTGTCATGTCAATGTACCCTAACATCTTTTGCTGGTGCTGCTGGGCTTTTTAAAAATGACATAAATGTTAAGACGAAACATTCTTAAAGTAATGATGTCTATGGACGATTCTTATAACATTTGATATACGTTCTCATAATGCTGAGAGAGAAAAAAAAGGTTCTTAGAACAACGTTCTTTAATGCTATTTTTATTTGATGGATGTTCCTATAACGTTGAGAGAAATCGTTAGCACATAAAAAATAAATGTTACACTCTGGGTGAAACAATAAGGTTAGTAGAATGCTGTAAGAAACATTTTAGTAACCTTTAAATAACGTTCTAATTACAATAAGAAAACTGGACATTTTAACGTTCTGAGAATATTAAAAATCATGAAGAAGAGCTGCTGTGCTGTAGCGTCAAATGTTTGGCATGTCTAGAACAATTCTTACAAGTACAACACGACGTAGCTGGGCGCCGCGGACAGACGCCGCCGGTGTGCCTACACTCATAGAAAATAATGTATTTTAATTTTAAAGACGTGGCACGATGCTGCGCTTCTCGTCCGGTGCGCGACCGCCTGAAACGCTGTTTTTTTTCACCTCTGTGCACAAACGTCTTTGTTTGGGTTTCCGAAAGCGGATGATGTCAGGAAACAGTGGTTGCAATTTACTTTTTTAACTCTGTTCCTGAGCATTATAACCCCAATTTGCTATTGTGTGCTGCGCATTTTACTGAGGACAGCTTCCACAACACGAGGGGGGACAGTGCAGGATTCGCCAAAAGCTTTTGTTGAAAGACGGAGCAAGGGGCGGGGCAGTACTGAAACACCGTCTAAGCTGTTCGCCAATCACAACGCACTGGGACAGCTAACCAATCACAACACATTTTGTTTTTCGAAAGGTGGACCTTCATCAAAGCCGGAGCTAAGCGAGCCGTTTGTGCCAGGCTGGGGAGAAAGTTATTTTAATAATGTAAATTATGTGAAAAGAATGTGTTTTTCGAACCACCGAGCATGAGAGCATGTTCTAGCACACCCCCAAAACAAAACCAAGACTTTGTAAAAGAGCATAATAGGACCCCTTTAAATATCCTAATCACGACAAGAAAATGTGCGCATTTGAACATTTTGGCAACATTTAAATGTTTTCCAATCAGAGCAGTGTTTCACTGCACAAAGAAGATCCCAGTTAAACAGATTTAGGGTTTACACTAATAAAACTAGAATGCAGAATACACTTACCCCTGATCTCTCATCATAAATCTTGATTCCACCAAAAGACACAGTCAAGAAAATCCTCTGTTTGTGGTTCCCTTTTGACCGCGCTGAAGCAGCAATGCCCTGTAGCATACACAGAGAAGAAATGAGGGAGAGAAGAATTAAAAGCAAGCATGGATGGAAACGTCTGCAGTAAAGGATCCTAATCACGACAAGAAAATGTGCGCATTTGAACATTTTTGGCAACATTTAAATGTTTTCCAATCAGAGCCGTGTTTCACTGCACAACGAAGATCCCAGTTAAACAGATTTAGGGTTTACACTAATACAACTAGAATGCAGAATACACTTACCCCTGATCTCTCATCATAAATCTTGATTCCACCAAAAGACACAGTCAAGAAAATCCTCTGTTTGTGGTTCCCTTTTGACCGCGCTGAAGCAGCAATGCCCTGTAGCATACACAGAGAAGAAATGAGGGAGAGAAGAATTAAAAGCAAGCATGGATGGAAACGTCTGCAGTAAAGGTACATTTTCACTATAATATGTTGGCATTGTTTGCATAGAGGATGTTTGCACAGCTGTTCTCATTTGTAAGGCCACTTGTGATACTCTTTAGCACTTCTAAATGTGAAAGATGTGTCTAGTTTTGATAATTTTCTCAGACTTCTGAAGACAAAAAAGAATGCTGAGTCAAGTCTTTCTCATTTTCTTAGCCTTTTGTTCTATGATGAAATTCTAAGCATGGTCACTTGAAGCAGGTTTGTAAACTTAACATCTTTCTCAAGGCAATACTGAATATCTTAACTACAATATACACATGCAATGCATTCGGAAAGTGTTCAGACCCCTTAATGAATGTATTTATTTTTTGCTACATGAAACAAATAAAGGAGGCTGAATGCTTTCTGAATGCACTGTGGGTGGCTTCCAATACCAGTGGTCTTGCTTACTCTTAATGAGTTGTCAAATCCTATTTCTACACTGAAATGCAAGACATTCAATATTAGAAATCCATGGCTTTGTAATTCATGGAAACCATCCCTCTTTCAACCAAAACAAGATAAAACCGCACTGAAGAATTAAAAATGAAAATCAATCTGGCGATCTGAAACTACATTTACTGTACATGAAATTTTGAAACATATGTATTTTGTCCCATGTGTTGTCACAATAACAAACTTCTAGCTGAAATGTTCGATTCCACATTAAAACTAATTTTTTGTAACTAATGGACTTGTTTTGTTTGCATAACTGCTTCATTTAACCATTTTAAAGTGAAAAATACTAATAAATAATACATTAAAACAATAACATGTACCGTTCAAGTAAGCAATTGCATATTAAAGCTACTAAATCCAGACAAAAGCAGTAAGCGATTTTATCTTTTATTATTAATGATATAGATATCAGCAGGGAGTAGAAAACATGCTTCACAACTAAACTGCAAATACGATTCTTACAGTGAACACTGAATAATTCTCACTTCCTTTAAACTCACTTGAGTTGATGTTTCTCTAATAAAAATAAGATTAAGAATCTTATCCCATGTTAAATAAGTAATCGACTGATTATTTGTGTTATCTAGGTAACATTTTAGATTAGGGAACACTATTCACTATTAACTAGTAGCTTATTGTTTATTGCATATTGACTGTTTATTAGTACTTGTAAAGCACATATTAATATCTTATTCTGCATGACCATATTCTAGAATATATGAAGAATTTATTTGCAAAAATAGATAACTTTTAAAAAATTTATTTAAAAAAAAAAGTTTTTTTTTATGTTTATCCTAATGATGTTTGGCATAAAAGAAAAATCAATAATTTTGACCCATACAATATATTGTTGGCTATTGCTACAAATAGCAGCACTGAAACTAAAACGCATCAGTTAAACATGAGATAAAACGTACAGGTGAATGTCATGAAGAAACGGCCAGTCATATCTCTGCTATGAATAAAAACAGCAAATGTAGCTTATTTTAGACCCATTAAGATCTTTATGTTGTTTTCTAACAAGAAATGATTTAAGCCTGTGTTTCATTATAAAGCTTTGACTGTGTTCTGGTTTGAAAACTGAAATTGCTCTGCTGAAAGCCACTGCTTCACTCAATATTTTTGGTCTATTCTCAGATGACAGCGTAAGCCTTCTGGATGTGTTGAAATGAAAGTAGCTCAGTGAATCTCCTCGAGGAGCATGTGTGAGCCAGCAAATGTTCAGCAGCTCTGTGAGAGCAGGACAGATGGCAGCATATGGGGAGGAGGACGAGCGTCTCCCGACGCATCAATCTGTCAAGAGCCTGTTCAGATTTTGGAGACCTGACACAGAAACTCATTGACCTTTCAACCCCGAGAGACAAATGACCAGATACACCTCATATTTAATGCAGAACAGACAGTATGGTTTATTACGACTCAGACAGCAGAAACTTTGTCAAAATCAATGTTTTAGTCTTTGAGAAATTATGTTTTTAAACTGACACTAAAAAACTGAACTAGTAGAAAAAAAGAAGAAAAAAAGAAAAAGACACACAATACATAGTTATAGGAGTTATAGCAATTTCTAATGTCTGATGTATTTTGCTGCTTACACACATTTTCAAAACTTCAGATCCGAGAATTGCACACACACACACAATGCAAAATGCCTCACATCTCTTGCAAAATGAAGCACTGCATTAAAAAAAAATCACATCTCAAAAGCAAACATTTGCAAACACCTCTGCCATAATATTAAATCCTCTTAGATTTGTGTGTGTTACATAGAGAATTGTGTGTTGTGTGTTTTGCAAAAGTCAAAGGCTGAGAATTAGCGTATGGTTTTGGTGTGTGCTTCTGCTGTTTGAGTGCCAGCTTTCAGAAACTGTGTGACAAGGACAGATTTTGTGTGTAAGCAGCTGAAAAAAAAAACGTAATACAGCTTTGTGAGTCTGAGATGAATTCTATAGGAACATTAATGTTAATCAAAATTAGCCATTATACCACTAATTGTAACACGGGAAGAAGGAATGCAGGAGAAGATGAGGATCTAAGTGTAAGGGCTTTATTAAAAGTCCAAATGAAACACGGAGAACAGGAAGGCAGATGAAACTAGCAGCAAACATTGATTGAAAGGAGCTAACAAGCTTAACAAGATAACAACACACACCTGGGGAGACTAATCAAGGGGGAACCAATGAAAAAACGGACAACAAACTGACTACAAAAGACACAGGAAACGACATTAAAGTCCAGCACATGTAACACTAATGCAGTCATTGATCTTGCAGGCAAAGATCAATCAGTCAATCAATAAATGGGAGATTCTGATTTAATAAAAGGAGGACATCTGCTCAGGATGAAGAGGTCACCAACTGACCATGGACTGGTGGTTGAATAAATAAATATTAATTGGTTCCATAAATAAATATTCATTCATGATATCCACTAACTGGTGCCCTTTGCTTTATTAATTATTTCTATAGATTTATAATATATTTAATTTCTATAGTTTTTCATTTGTTTATATTTATTTATAAAGTGATTTACAGAAAACACACAAATGTCTTGTAATAATATAAACCGTAAAATAAAAGAATAGAATCAAATAGAATAATTGTATGTATTTTCTTTGCATGGAAAAGAGCAGCGTGAATATTCTGCCCAATATCTTGTTTTGTGGTTGTGATTTACAGGGAGCTTTGGATACAGTTTGTTAAAATAATAACTATATTTTATTTTTGTATTATATAAATTAGATACCTTTTTAAAAGGACATATACCGTATGTATATGTGTATGTGAAAATCATCTGCTTTTTTGTACGGTGCATCAATTTATGATGACATCAAAAATGACATTTTTCACTCATTTTT
>NW_015505460.1:1846287-1862175 GCF_001515645.1 Sinocyclocheilus grahami
CCAAACCAGAATTCTTTTTTTCCTCAATGGAAAGCATATTTACACTGTTTGAATCGGTCCCTGTCCCCTATATAGTGCACTACGTGCCATTCACTGTACAGAAAATACTAATTCTGTGGACAAGTGACCGATCTCAGCCACGGCTTCAGCGTCTATTTTATAGTGTAGGGGGCGGGGCTTCGGATTCTAGAGAGCATTTGATTGGACAGAAAAGTTGATGAGAAGCTGAAGTACGATGTGACGTAAAAAAAAAATCGTTGAGCCGTTTTGGCGGAAGTGACGAACTGCAAGCTTTGAATGCTTATATCTTCTAAATGCGAATTTTGTCACTGTTTTGGAGCACACTGCCTTATAGATAACCTTAAGACTAACATATTGATACTAACACCCAAAAAACTTTAATTTAGATTTCATGGGGACTTTAAATAAATCGCACACATCTGTAATAAAACATGCCTCACGCTGCTCCGGGGGGTGAATAAAGGCCTCCTGTAGCAAATCCATGCGTTTTTGTAAGAAAAATATCCGATATGCCGATAATTTTCAACTCATTTTGGCCGATAGCCGATGCCGATATATAATTATTGTTCATTTTGGTTAGTTATTAACAATAACTTATTTGTTAGAATTAAATAAACAATAACAAAGTTCTTTTATAATGACAGTACATTGAAGATATGAAAATAACTATAAATAAACTATATATTAGCCACTGCAATTTTTTTCAGAAAGATGCAGTAGTAACCTTAACATTTGTAAATGGTCTAAAGCAAAAGTTGTAAAAATTCTGAAAATGTTTTAGAGCTCATAATTTGTTTAAAAATATAACATATTACACATTAATGAATAAATCAGTATTTATAAAATTATTTTTTTTACCTTTAAATCAAAACATACTCATGATTTTATGGCATCAGTTACTACTCTATTTAATCAGAAACACAGTCTAAATATTATTTGTGTATTTTGCTTTCATTTTTTAGAAGTAGGCCAACAGCGCCCCCTACGGAATTAAAACTCCTTACTGAGCAGGCATTAGGACCCGGGGAGGCTGCACGTGCTATTACTGTTGACTCTATCATACACCAAAGGTGTCATTCTGTAGGTGCATTCTCAATTAATTAAAATGCAGCGATCCAAAACAGTGAATCCAATCACCATTCAGGCAAAACTTTGCTTCTAGAATGAGCCACAATGCTGACTTGATCTAATCGCACTGTTGAGGTGATCTAATTGCTTGCACACCCTGAGCACATGTGAGTATATATATTGCTCTTATCGGCAAGACATATCGGCATAATTTTTCATATCGGGCCGATGCCGATATTTACATTTAAAGCCATTATCGTCCGATTCCGATATTGGTCCGATAATATCGTGCATCCCTAATAAAATCCAGTGAAAATACTCAAATAAATACTAAACAAATAAACAAACAAACACATAACAAAACACAAAACTACAAATACAGACAAACTTTGCACAAGTAAATTTTTGCAAACTACCATTACCAAAAAATGTACTTTAAGTTAATTTTATTATTGTCCACAGTTGTGACTGATGTCACATGTCACCCTGTAAGCTGAGTCATGTTTGTTTTTTTTCTGTCCAGTACTTTGTAACTATCGGAACAATTATTTTGCCACTATGTCTGCTCTACAACTGCAATCATTGGACTTAGTTTACATCTAAACAGATGTACTTGCCTTCACTTCTTTACTGGCTAGACGACAGATTTTCTTTCTTTGGAAGTCCAATCAACCCCCAGGTGTCTCACAGTGGCTTGTGGATGCCATGTACTTTTTGAAGTTGGAAAAAAATATTAGATACAATAAAGTTAATTTTATTAAAGCTACACTACGTAACTTTTTTTGGTCTGAACTGATCGAAATCTAAATTGTGAGCAAGTACATATGTCCATCTTAAAATGCATGTCTTACCCTGAATCACTACAGTAAGCCTATAATAATTAATTACAAGGGAATTAGGTTGCATGTTGTGATTGGTTATCTAATTTCTATAATCACACATCATGCCAGAACCAGTCCTGCTGATTTGTCTCTTCATTTGCCAAGTTTAATCAGGAATACGATATCAACATTGTGGTGCCAAGATGATAATCAATGCATAATGAGTTAAATGTCGCCCAAAGCTATAATGTGAAATCAGAAGATTTGGAATATAACATATATTTGAGATTCTTTTCTCAACCATGTTCGTGTTCCTTAATCAAATTAATTTTGAAGCGTGAGAGATGGCAGATGACAATAGATGTATGGATTACTGTGCTGCATATGAATTACACTAGTTATGTAGTGACATGCAGGCTGGTTTGATGCCATCAGCACTTTCAGGAAAAGAAAGACAGAAAGAAATCTTCTGGACCGACCTCGTCTTCTGGACTCCTTCTTGACACTGAGTTTGACATCTGCTTGAAGTTCTGCCTCTGTTGACATCCTCCCGTGTCTCTGTTCCTCTCAGTAGCATGTGGATGCTTATCCTGTAGGATCCTCTAGTCTTCTGAGGCGAACTCACAACGCTGGCATATTGAGATTTACGCCCGGTATTGAGACAGAATGAACTGCTCCAGTTAGTGAGATGTGTGAGTGTATTTGTTCTGTATATTCCTGTATTGAAGTTTAACAGTGTGCCTCGGATAGTTTCGCAGCTGATCCAGTAGCATTAATTTTTATCAGTGCTCGGCTGAGACACTGTGGAGAGAAACAGAAATAAAAGAGGTGTTGTTACACATGTAATGAAATTAAAGTATTTTCCCTGTCAACTAAGCTAAAGATCTAATTTCTGATTTGAGAGAAAAACCATCAAGTCAGCTGATTTTCTTTATTCACCCAATAAAGCCAACTGTATCATATCTGATACACATATTTATAAGGCCTATAAATTATCAACAATTATCAACAATAAAAAATTATTATTAAATTATCAAGACTTTTGTCGTCTGATTGATATAGTTTATACTTTTCAAAAGGCCTTTTGGTATACGTCCACCTTCAGCTCGTGCTTCGTGTATCTTTATGCTGTAAAATCTTTTATGATTTTTATAAAGCAAATGTAAATTTTATATTGTTAGTAATATTTCAAGATGAACCCTTGCTAGACTGAAGCAACTTTGTTTTATTTGATCATCCAGGCATCATTGTTTAGAAAAAATCATGCTCAAATATCTAAAATTTTTTAGATATTTAAAAAAAAAATCATGCTCAAAAAGTCTCAAATATGATCATCAGGCATTTGAGGGATGTGTATTTGTTTATCTCATCATTGCATTGCATTGCGTTATATGTTTTGATCATAAAATCTATCAGATATAAATATCAGCATCTGCACAAAATTTCACAAAAGTTCACAAAGCATAATATTGTGCTTTTTACTGCACTACGTTTCATATTAAATATAATTTAATACTTAATTACATTAGAAATCTATTACTTTCTTACTTTTACTCAAGTAAAAACAATTCAAAGATTTACTTGAGTACAAGAAAGTACAACTTTTTATGTTCTTAAGTATTAAAGTTAAAACAAACAAAAACTTTTATTTATGAAATGCAGTAAAAAGTATGGCATTATGCTTTGGAATGTAGCAAATTAAAATTTTCCAAAGAAAAACACTGATAAACTACAGATACTTGCGTAAAGTAAAAATACTTCACTACTGTCCGCCTCTGCAAATACGATACTCAACACATATTAACTTATCCGTTTTTTTAGACCACATTTAAATTTTTATAAATACAGGTTCAGTAAAACCTTTCCAATAAAAATATATTTTTTATGTATTATTTCATATGTCAGGCTTTACAGGTTTAAAACATACGACTAGTCTTACTGTGAAGAATTCATCAGCGCTTGTTATCCCATGTCTTTCTAGAGTTTAAGTTGTAGTGAATAGTATTCCTTTAAAGACCTGACAGACCTCAGCACTAAAATGAAGAGCATTGTTTTCTGCTCTTCAAAGACTTGAGCGCTTCTGCTGGTGAAGTCATGCATCATTAATAAACAACATTTCATTTGAAAGAAGTGATGAAGTTTAGGAAAGACACTGCCTGCGATCAAACTCCTGAAGACGCAGCAGATCAGAACATGTGCATCTTCACATCAAATAAAAGGAAAAGGCCTGCACTGTCACTCTGGAACAATGTGGTTTTATTAAGACCATGCCTGCGTCTGACAAAAGACTGATTTAATGTGATGAATGACTGCTCTTTAAAGCGCCGTTTAACTAGGTCACCACACGCTCAATCTGGGTCAGAGCTGACGAGCATTGCTATTGCGCTTTAAAGCACCAGAGAAACACTTCAAATATGCTTGCTTGTGTTTGCTCATGGGACAAATTTACAGGATTGTAATCTGCTTTCCGACTGTCACATGCAGGGTTCAGGTTTCTTTTTTGACTCATGCCTTTATTCTGTCATGTGCTTTATTTGGATATTATTTTGTAATCTTCATTGGTTTGTTGTCTTCTCCCGTCTTGATTGTCTCCTGTTGTAGCATTAGTTTCCCTTATATTTAAAACCATCATGTGTGCTTTATCACTGCTCATCTTTTTTTATGTCACCAGCTTGATCAAATGTATCATGTCATATAATTTTGTCTTGTTTAAATCAAGTTATTTATTCTGTTTTGATTCCACATTTTCTTTTTCATTTGTGAAATACACTGAACTTAAGTTCATCAACATCAACCTGAGATGAAGTGTTACCTTGAAAATCCTAAAAAACACCAAAAATGGTGAGATTTTAGCCGTCATAGTAACTCACTCATGTTTTTTTTTCCTTTCAGAAGAAAGTTGGGATGCTCTAACAGTTTCGGCTTGCATTTCTCACCTGTATGATCCATTTTGTATGAATGCTTGTTTTGAACCTTTCAAAATAATACTAATAAAAATGTTAAGTTAAGGCAGTTGCAACATTGAATTTTTGCCATCATCACAGCCCTGGATTTTTCCACATCTACCAACCAAACCTCCACTGCTTGTTCAATTTCACAGTGATCTGTCCCATCATACGATGCCCATGCCTCTACATCAGCACCAGTCAAAAAAAACCTGGTAAGCTATAGTTTTAAAGGGGTCATCAGATACTAAATTCACTTTTACATGGTGTTTGAACTGAAATATGTGCTGGCAGTGTGTGTACACAACCACCCTATAATGATAAAAATTTAGATAAATAATATCCCCCTTTTCAAATCAAGCCATTCTCAGATTCTTGGCAGTGTGACGTCACACAGACCCAGGCCCCGCCCACGATTGTTGATTGACAATGGTGTTTTACCTTAGCTCCGCCCTGAGTGAGCTGTCATCAGTCAGGCATTGTTTCACCGCCGGAGCAGATGTAGACAAAAATGTATCCTAAGAGATTGAGGTGTTCTGTTGTTGAATGTAATAATGAGCATAGCAGTCGCCATTTACTCCCGACATCTGAGCCGCGGAAGACGCAGTGGATT
Source organism: Sinocyclocheilus grahami (assembly GCF_001515645.1). NCBI lineage: Eukaryota > Metazoa > Chordata > Actinopteri > Cypriniformes > Cyprinidae > Sinocyclocheilus > Sinocyclocheilus grahami. The sequence goes on from NW_015505460.1 coordinate 1,851,756, forward strand.
ACGTTTGTTTTCAATGCGACTAAAGTTTACAGTCTCTCAGAGAACTGTGCGTCACCCAAAGGAAGAGAGGGGCGGGGTCTGCAGAGCTCATTAGCATTTAAAGGGAAATGCACTGAAACGGCTTGCTGTTCAAAAGAGCTGTTTTTGACAGGGTAAAAAGGGTGTCGTTTTACACTACCATTGAGCAATTTTAACCAAACTATGTTATAGACTTTTCATTAAGACCCTAAAGAATCATATCAACTTGTGGAAAATGGGCATCTGATGACCCCTTTAACTAAGCAATAGCTATGTTGATATTTCAACAATTTCAGTTTTGAAAGAATTACAAAGACACTTGTGATTTCCCTTTTGACAGGTCATAATTACATTTAATAACTGATTTACACAAGTCAAAATTGAGTTGCAGATATCTTTAATATATTTAATTACCATTATCAACACATGTATTCTTATTGTAGTTAATAGTTATCACTTACAAGTATTATCTATATAATGGATTTGATTCTAGTCAGAAATTCATATTAATATTATGCAAAGCATACCTGATAACATACCTCTTTCCCTTCCCAAATCCAGTCTGAAATATGCTATTATTGTTATTGTTATTATTCATATTCACAAAGTACTAAAAATAATCAGCAAATATATCCAGTGTAATTGACTGCAATAATGATTAGGAAGGATACATTTACAGTACTGAAATGAAACATGTGAAGAGCCAAAACAAGAGCTTAAACTTTAAATAAAAATTCACGCAAAAAACACAGATAATCAAAATTGGGAGTCAGAAAACCAAAAGAAATCAAATTATTAGCAACTACATCAAACAGTGCAGGCAGGTTCATTCATTAATATCTGATGTCTGTGTTTGGCATCCTGAAGTATCCCTCTTTTTGCCAGTATTATAGAGTCGCATATTAGAAAAAAGAAAGAAGGATTTCAGAACGTGTTCTACAAAGCATTGCACAACTAGTCATCATGAAAACTGCATCATGCACTGTTCTCACCACTAGACAGTCATATCTGAAGTGATTATAAGGCATGCATTTCTTAGCAATATTGAGTTATGTTATAATGAAGAGCTTGATATGCAAGCGCTTGTTGAAATGCCAGTATCAGACGGGAAGAGCGATTGTGAGCTAAGGTCATGTGGTGCGCTTCAGTAGTAATGAGATCAAGCCTCAGTGTTTCTACAGCATGCTGTCGTTCCCCCGCGGGATCCTCTGTTCACTGTGCATCATGTCGGTCTGTGCTTCTGCTTTACTTTCCCTTTTGTGGAAAAACTGTGTGAATGAGTAACTCACAGTTTTCAGAGCACAGAGGACCCCCAGCTGTTGTCAACATTTTTTTTTACCACTAATAATACAGCTTCTCTGTCTTCTAAATAGGCCTACTTAAAGAAATCATGGGCTGAAACTCGGTTCGGACTCATCCAAACGGTCACAGTTTTTTAGCATCCATCCAAACCACTCGTCGGTGAATCAAGGAAGATTCAAATAGAGGCAGTACTGTATCAAACACACAAGGGTCAAGCTTTTCAAAGAAGCAATTTGGTGAAATGAATTTCCAAAAAGAAATATTGCTAAATGTTAATGCAATTCAAATAGAAATGAACCTACAGAAGAACATCAATATTAAAGCAACTGCCATTGGGAAACTATTGGACTACACTATCGTAGAGAGTGTTACTTTGTTGCATATTTTCTTCCGAATTTGGACAATTTGATGTTCGAATGTAATTCCAGATTGAGAACATGTGCCTTGAAGGCAGCTGCTGCTGCTGGAATCCCCAAATGGCAAATGCTATGGGTTTAGAAATCCACTGAGAATAGACCAGATTCTCAGACTAATGAGACTAAAGCAATGTTTCCCAACCCTGTTCCTGGAGGCATCAGCAATACACATTCCCAATGCCTCTCTGATTATGCAGGAACCACTTTATTAAAGGGGTCATGACATTTTAGTTTATCCGGGGGTCTTGTGAAATATATATGGAAGCCGGTTTCCACCAGTGAATACAAAATAAAAAGCTAATTGTGACTTTTTATCTCACAGTTGTGATTGTGCTTCTGGTAACTGAGTTTACATCTCGCAATTATGTCTTTTTGTTCTCAGAACTGCATGATATAAAGTTGCAATTGGGTTTTGTAAAGTCAGAACTCCGTTTTGGAGTTCAAGTTGGAATTGTTATATCTTGCATGAAAAAAAATGCATGTAGGACAAAATATTACTATGTATGTAAATATATATATACACACACACAGTGGGTAAAATAAGTATTGAACACATCACCATTTTTCTCAGTAAAGTTCATGCTGTTCACATGAAATGTTCACCAGATGTCGGTAACGATCCAAGTAATCCATACATACAAAGCAAGCAAAACAAATAAGTTCAGAAATTAAGTTCTGTGTAATAAATTAGAATGACTCAGGGAAAAACTATTGATGGTGGTGCAAAAAGGCATGGAAAGCCAAGACACCAGCTGACATCTATCTGTAATTAGAAAGCAATGCTGCCCCTAGTCAGTGGAAATTAACATTAGTTGGTTCAGTCCCAACTGATGGCCTATAAAAAGATGTCTCATGACCAACGTCTCACACAAGAAACATTTCATGATGGGTAAAAGCAAAGAGCTTTCTCAAGACCTTGCTATTGTTGCAAAACATACTAATGGCATTGGTTACAGAAGGATTTCTATACTTCTGAATGCTCCAGTGAGCTCTGTTGGGACCATAATCTGGAAGTGGAAAGAACATAATTTCACCATAAACCAGCCACGAATAATTTCTAAACTTATTTGTATTGTTTTCTTTGTATGTATAGATTAGTTGGGTTGTTACCGACATCTGGGGAAAATTTCATGTCAACAGCACCTTTAGAAATATATTTGAGTTCAATACATATTTTACCCGCTGTATATATATATATATGTATATATGTACTTCAGTTACATTTGATCAAATGCACATTAGCATTCTTTTGCTTGGGTTGAACACATCATTTTTTGCTTAGTTGGAGCAGTAGCTATGCAAATTTTTCTCTATTTTGACATCCCGTGGTAACTAGGATTTACACATACTTCAGTCTGGATCCAGCCCTTACAAAGATCTGAGATGACCGAACACCTGAGAAGAGATGATGTCAACCCTCAGACAACATACAAAACTACCACATTTTGCTATAAGTTTGATTGCAACGTATGATCATTGCTTTTAATGGTGTTTGTAACCGTCTGTTTGATTACATGACATGAATTAACTGCTTGATTTTTACCGTACATTTCTGCCATATGAACATCAACTTGAGATAGTCACCACTGATAAGCTATTACTAAATATAATGTAGAAACTTTAATTTTCTGTAAAGCTGCTTTGCAACGATTTGCATCGTGAAAAGCGCTATACAAATACACTTGAATTGCATTGAATTGAAAATATTATGATAGTGTGTTTTGTTTGAGCATTTTCATGATCTGACAAATAAGTTTGTCTTTATGAATGAGTTTTTAAATATCAATAAACATAAATCAACCAATAATTCAGTTTTTACACACTGCACAAGCAAAGTTCAGATCTGTCCTGCTCTCATCAGTATTAGGCAGTGGTTTCTCTACAAATGCAAATGCAAAACAACCAAAAACATTACATTAGCACTCCACTACTGAGAAATGTCATGTAGCATTTCAGTAGCCAGCTTGTGAATCACCAGGCCTCAATGAAAATGAATAATGTCTGTTCACTAGTCATTGTCAACCCCCCTTATTCTACTGAAAATAATGTGGTCAAAGACCTGCAACAAGACAAGCATAATCAACATGACATTATAACAGAATCAGGCACTCAGTGTTATAATTACCAACCCGCAATTCTAGTACTGATATTCACAACAACAGCACTCCAGCTCATGCAAAATTACTTCATTGTTTAATTTTACCAGCATCACTTATTCACATCGATATTATTTTGTCCATTAAGTGTTAGTTTTCTATTATTTAAGCATCAGTTGGAACAATGCACTTTAAATGTTCAGCCAATGTTCAGATGAAGCTCGTCTATTTTCATCTAAGATCCCAACCTCCACCACCAAAACCCACAGTCTGTCTAGCGTACAAGCCAAAATTCACAATCAAGCCACATCCACAACTAAAATCTAGTCTTTAAAATCGTGAGACGAGAACATTATGAGGGTTTTTCCCGGAGTTGGCAGCAAGTCTTCACATAATAGTTGAATTATTTACATGAACATTTAGGTTTTGCACAAAGTGACTGACTGATTTATAAGATCACATCAAATGAAGTTTCCAGTAATGCTTTACTTTGCATATACAGTCAGCCAACACAAAACCAGTGTATAGTTCCCATTTGGCTATATTTGCAGCTAATTCATAGATTAAGAAAACCTATACAGTCCTGAGGATTCTGTGGCAAACAAGTTATACAGAACGCTATGTTCAGGTTTTATTTTCATAACGTAAAGGGTAAAATGTTGGGTAACAGTTTCAAAACGTCAACCCAATAACCTTTACATTAGCCTACTAAAAACTAAAAGTTATGCATTGCTTCGCTTCCTCGTCAGACACTGCATTTAAGCAATTCACAGGAAGATTTACAAAAGAAATTGGAAAATAAGAGCAGTTCATTCACAACACATTCTCCCCCATACCTCTCTCAGAGAAATCCGGTCGAATTCAACCATGCAAAAATGACTCGCTTTAAATGGAATTGTAAACCGAGCGAGAGAATGAAGCAAAAATAAGTATAACCGCACTTCACTCAAATAAAGAGTTGCATTTTTAGAAGATTAGGCATATGCAGTTGATACATTTTATTTATAGGCTGCAAACACTGCGCACCTGTAACAGCAAACATCGCGCTGCAGCTACTCACCTACTGACAAATATCGCGATTACTTTCAATGCATTGCTTTTATTTCGACCTTTATCGGTGTCCAGCAGCTCCCATGGTCAAATGATGAGTCAAATCCAGCGCATCTGCATGTGAAATGAACAAGTGCCAGCACGAGAAGTTGCTCAGTTTCAGCCTCTGTGTTCAAAATCCCCCAAAATACTTGGTTGCAATGACGCTAGACAGAAATGAAACGTTTCTTCTCCACCAGAATAATCAGAGAGAACTGAGGCAATGGGGCGGGAGGAGAGAGACCCCCGTGACAAAATAATTCAAATGCACAGAGGATGGGGAGTGAAGGGGGATGGGAGAGGATTAAGTGACATCTGCATGTGAAATGAACAAGTGCCAGCACGAGAAGTTGCTCAGTTTCAGCCTCTGTGTTCAAAATCCCCCAAAATACTTGGTTGCAATGATGCTAGACAGAAATGAAACGTTTCTTCTCCACCAGAATAATCAGAGAGAACTGAGGCAATGGGGCGGGAGGAGAGAGACCCCCGTGACAAAATAATTCAAATGCACAGAGGATGGGGAGTGAAGGGGGATGGGAGAGGATTAAGTGGAAATGGGGAATCAGAAGCCCACCCTTACATACATAACACACATGCCCAAGTCATTTCATTTGTATATTTGTTGTGTTGTTTTATGTAGGCTAGTGCAATCGTGTAATGAAGTAGCAGAGTCTATAAACTGTAAGGATAATGTTCAGTTTGCTGTCCATCCTAAAATTGGCAGGAGTGATGCAGACAGTCAGTGAAGCGTCCTTCTCTCTCCAGCTGGCTGGCTGGAGTTGGCAATAGTTAATAGAATTTTAAGACCCTCATTAAAATCTGGATCAGATGCCTAATTTTATCTATGCATACAGTACATTAGAGAGGTATTCTCACATATGATTCTTTATATGTATGTATGCATGTATGTTTCTGTATTTAGTGTTAAAATAAAAAGACTAGGGTGTCATTGTGTTCACAATGATTGGTCACTTCTGTTGTAATATTTGCAATGATATTATGTCTGATCCATTTTGACTGACATGTGACTTTTAACATATAAACACTAATCCAAACATTAACAGATGGTTGCAATCCCAGTTGTCTGTTTTGTCTCTAACAGTGATGTCAGTGTGTTAAGCACGTGCTTTTGGTTTTTACTGAATCCTGCCGAATAGAAATTATATTTTTTTAATCATATATATTTTTAAATATATTTCAAATTTTTTCTCAATAAATGCAGGAACAAACACTATTTTTTAATTTGTCTATTATTCCTAATTTTATTCAATTTTTCATTGCGTTCCTTACAATTTTTTCGTACAACAATCTCACAAAATATTACAAAATTCAGACAATCAGTGCAGACAAATAAGCCATGCAATGAATGATTTGATTGTGAAAGAAGAACATTTAGAGAGCAATTACTAATAAAGAAATAAATAAACAAAAAGCTTGAAAAAGTCATATGGCTTGAAAAAAACCTACATTGTTCTAGAAAGTTTATTAAGACCCATTGTGGAGCGTTTCTGGCAATAAGCGCATCTTATAAGAAATAAATGAGCAATATCCTCTCTTTGGCAGTTGTGTCACCCATGTAAATAATCAGTCTATTTAAATTGGTCTGCACTGTGAAATTGTCATTGATGGAAAGGAACTGACCCTTGACTCTGCCTCCTTGCAAATTTTGCTGCTCCTTTGTTCCAATTCATAGCGGCTGTGTTATACAAAAACCTAGTGTATGGCATTTTCAGCTTGCCATACCACACTAACATATTAGATACAGTGTATCACCTATACTGTTGGGATACACAGTTTAGAGATAACAGCAATACAACACCTTCACAGCAAGCAGATGTTTAGTCTACTTAACACTGCCTTTTCTTTAATATATGTCACTTATGCAGCCCAGTTCTATGGGCCAGGAAAAGGCTTTCCAAACACTCCAGACAAACTCACTTAACACCATTGGGTAAGAAGTTGACCTGTCAACTGCTTCAGCAAACAGAACGAGCATTTAAACTTGCCCCTTTAACTTAATATCAGTCTTTGAAGTTCTACGGTACATGGCCCTTTGGTGAAAGACATCTCAACAGTTTTACTCACATTTATGATAAGACATGATTGATACAGCCTTTTAGTAACATGGCTCATTGCTCTAGTGAGTTTGGAGGCAACAACCTCACTAGACCAACCATGCACATAACTTACAGTGTCATCTGCTTGAAGCTGGAATTCTACGTCACGACAAATACAAGGCAAATGATTGATGTACAAACTAAATAAAAGTGGTCCAAGTACGGATCCCTGTGGAATGCCGCATAGTAGTATTAAAAACAGAGGAAGCGTGACTATAAACTGTCACATTTTGTGTTCTTCTTCTTAAATATGACTCCAATAATTGGTTGAAAAATTAAAGTATCACTTTTTTAATAAGTACTGAATGGTTTACTTGATGCTGTTGTAGTGCAGTTAGAGCAAGAGGTACCTTTGGACCCAAACGCATCAAGTCAGCTGCCTAAGCTTTCGAATGAAGCCTTCATACTGTATGTCTCCCTCTAACACACCTGAGAGAACTCACCAACTCATCAGCAGAGACTTCGAGACCTGAACTGTGTATGTGCAGTGGTGAGGGGCCTTCAGGACAGGTTTGGGAAACACTGCTCTACATTTCACTTGAAGCCGAGCCGCCTCATCTGACCCTTTCTTGTGGGCAGCAGCAGTTGCACCCAAAACACTCATCTCAGCTTATAGCACTGTAGTAAGTGTGTTGAATTTGGAGGGGCAGTGGCTCAGTCTGAGAAAAAAGGGAACCATACTTTCATTCTACATACACAACCATACTTTCACACGTCTCTTATCATCCTAGACTGCAAATGACAAAGTAAAGAGAACAAACACAGAAGGCTCTTCTCATTATACACCTTCATCTTCTCTGAGCATTCCAGTATGCAAATATTTTCATGATATGGTTGCCTAATGAAGAAAGAGATCAACATGATTCATTTTCAAAATGGCAAGCACGTTCTGCTGCTTTGTTTACACTATGTATATCCGCAGTTCTAGTTCCGGTTTCCCTTTTTGAATGCCGAATTCAGACTACTGCAACCTGCTGGTATGAAAAGTTATTTCCTCTCATGCAGGTACAAATTGTATGCGCTAGTTGGCCGTTGGCTGTAGTCTTTGCGGTGTGTTCAAGTGCAATTTTTTGACCCAGACACAGGCGACATCAGCCAGCAGCGCAGTCAGCTTTAGTCACCGCTGATTCTATGATGTTGGCTTGGTGTGTCACAGCCTTTATAGTTCGATGTGTCATACTAAATCCCTCACGTTGTTCTGTCAGATCCTTATTTGAGAAACTTTGGAAGATTTGCTGCACTCCAATCTTCCTACCCACATGCATAGACCGGATCAGCTTGCTCACATGTTGGATCTGGCTCAAGAAGACATACCACACCACTGTACACTTTTCAGGATGCTCCAATGATGTGTGCAGAACATTAAGCAGCATCAGCCGTTTCACTTGCAGAAGTCTGGCATAGACACCTCTGCTTTTGTCTCTCCTGCTGGCCCTGTTATAAGAAGACAGTCCTCAAAAGTAATTTGAAGAAGTAGCCGGATTTGGTGCTCAGTTAAGTCCAACTGAGGTGTGAGGTACGAGATGTGGTGCTTGTTTCTGAGTGCGTTCTGTATTTGTTTCTCCATTTCTGCACCCACGGTCCACTCGACAGGATCCACCGGATCTGTGCTTGTCAAGATGTGAGTGGAGGAAAACACAGAAAATGTGTGAGCAGAATATGAAAGATGAAATTATGTTACACTTCACACCTCCCCATCCCTAAAGCCCTCCCACCTCCTGGCAGTTTTATCCTGTGATCCATGTTATGGCTTTTAGGAGGGGATTTGTAAGAGAAACACTAGTAAGCCTCTTTCCTGCCAGTTTTAATGGCATATTAAAACACCAGTTAATGCTGAAGTGTCATAGTGAAAGGTTAGTACATGATAGATACTGATATTGCTGGAAAATAACATGGACATATAGCAGTCTAATGGAACTCGACTATACACAGTTTATCTAGGCAATTTATTTATGCATATATTTAAGCAATTTTTGTATCAAATGAACTAAATTTCATTACTGAGTGAGTAAATAAAGCTTATAGTATTTATTTATATTTAAAAGTGTCTTACTTTCTTTTTTGTTATATATCTTCTTTCTTATATATATATATATATATATATATACAGTGGGTACGGAAAGTATCCTCATTAATGTACACACAGCACCCCATATTGACAGAAAAACACAGAATTGTTGACATTTTTGCAGATTTATTAAAAAAGAAAAACTGAAATATCACATGGTCCTAAGTATTCAGACCCTTTGCAGTGACACTCATATTTAACTCAGGTGCTGTCCATTTCTTCTGATCATCCTTGAGATGGTTCTACACCTTCATTTGAGTCCAGCTGTGTTTGATTATACTGATTGGACTTGATTAGGAAAGCCACACACCTGTCTATATAAGACCTTACAGCTCACAGTGCATGTCAGAGCAAATGAGAATCATGAGGTCAAAGGAACTGCCTGAAGAGCTCAGAGACAGAATTGTGGCAAGGCACAGATCTGGCCAAGGTTACAAAAAAAATGCTGCTGCACTTAAGGTTCCTAAGAGAACAGTGGCCTCCATAATCCTTAAATAGAAGACGTTTGGGACGACCAGAACCCTTCATAGACCTGGCCGTCCGGCCAAACTAAGCTATCGGGGGAGAAGAGCCTTGGTGAGAGAGGTAAAGAAGAACCCAAAGATCACTGTGGCTGAGCTCCAGAGATGCAGTCGGGAGATGGGAGAAAGTTGTAGAAAGTCAACCATCACTGCAGCCCTCCACCAGTCGGGGCTTTATGGCAGAGTGGCCCGACGGAAGCCTCTCCTCAGTGCAAGACACATGAAAAAACACCTGAAGGACTCCAAGATGGTGAAAAATAAGATTCTCTGGTCGGATGAGGCCAAGATAGAACTTTTTGGACTTAATTCTAAGCGGTATGTGTGGAGAAAACCAGGCACTGCTCATCACCTGTCCAATACAGTCCCAACAGTGAAGCATGGTGGTGGCAGCATCATGCTGTGGGGGTGTTTTTCAGCTGCAGGGACAGGACGACTGGTTGCAATCAAGGGAAAGATGAATGCGGCCAAGTACAGGGATATCCTAAACGAAAACCTTCTCCAGAGTGCTCAGGACCTCAGACTGGGCCAAAGGTTTACCTTCCAACAAGACAATGACCCTAAGCACACAGCTAAAATAACGAAGGAGTGGCTTCACAACAACTCTGTGACTGTTCTTGAATGGCCCAGCCAGAGCCCTGACTTAAACCCAATTGAGCATCTCTGGAGAGACCTAAAAATGGCTGTCCACCAACGTTTACATCCAACCTGACAGAACTGGAGAGGATCTGCAAGGAGGAATGGCAGAAGATCCCCAAATCCAGGTGTGAAAAACTTGTTGCATATTTCCCAAAAA
>NW_015505460.1:1862338-1899865 GCF_001515645.1 Sinocyclocheilus grahami
ACACTCTGTATATATATATATATATATATATATATATATATATATATATATATATATATATATATATATATATCTTATATTGGCTTCATAGGCTTTTTAAGTTAAAAGAAAGAAAGAAAGAAAAGTTTTGGCTATTGCAAATTATATTTAGTGCACATTTTAGTGAAGGAACACTGCATATAATAATCCATATCTGCACATATTATATTCTATGAACGACACTGTATTAGCAGGACTCCTGGTAGAAGATATATTATATCTAAGCGGGACCTTCCTTATTAAATAAAAGAAAAAATAATAATAATACATTTTATGCATAGAGATTAGTATTTAAAAACGCCATAACATAATTTTACAGAGGAGCGGTAATTGAGTGCATATGTTTAACAAAGAATGAACGCTTTTTAATCAGTGTAAAAAGTCATCAAATATTAGTCTGTGTTTACTTTCATGTTTTTTCAGCAAAATAATCACAAAAACTCCAACACAAGCAGAAACTCTTTAGAATGTCAAACATAACCGCATTAAACACTAACACTTCTTTCCCTTCACTAAAAAAAAACACATAAAATAACACTTAATTTCAATGTTTATTCTCCCAAAGCATGCTAGGAACCTGAAAAAACCCATTAATACAAAAATTTGAGTTTAAATTACAGACAACAGCAAACGTAATGTAATGATCAACATTAGTATGTTGACAGAACTGATCAAAATAATGTTTCCAACTTTTTAATGAAATCAATAAATGTGTCCCTGGAGCACAAAAGCAGTGTTAAGTCGCTGGGGGATATTTGTAGCAATAGCCAACAATACATTGTATGGGTCACAATTATACATTTCTATGTTATGCCAAAAATCATTAGGATAAAGATAAACATAAAGATCATATTTTGTACATTTCCTACCGTAAATATATCAAAACTTAATTTTTGATTAGTAATATGCATTGCTAAGAACTTCATTTGGACAACTTTAAAGATGATTTTCTCAATATTTAGATTTTTTTGCACCCTCAGATTCTAGATTTTCAAATAGTTGCATCTCAGCCAAATATTGTCCTATCCTAACAAACCATACATCAATGGAAATATTATTTATTCAGTTTTCAGATGATGTATAAATCTCAATTTAAAAAAATCGACCCTTATGACTGGTTTTGTGCTCCAGGGTCACAGATAATATTTTTTTACCTTGAAACCATGCATTTATTTTAGCTATATGGTAACAAGCTCCCTGAATTACTTTAAACTCTTTAAAAATAATGTTCCTAAGTTAACCTTCATCTCTATATCGAAATCTCATTTGGGAAGATTTCATCTTTTATGAGTCATTAAAATTAAAATAGTCTGTAGTCATAAAATACTACAGGTGTCCTATAGTGTACAACATGTGCTTAACTTAAATGTGTGCCATAAAAGAACTGTGCTCATAAATATCCGTTGAGCAAGTATTCTCACATGAGAGGAGGAGGCTTGGACTCGGAAATATATAATACATCACAACAAAACGAGCCATAGGCCTTAGACATTGAATTTAACGCTGATGAAAACAAGGCTGTGAGGGACAAGCTTACAGTCTTTACTATGGCATGGACAGCTTATCTCCAGGGTCACAGATAAGAATGTTTTACCTTGAAACCATGCATTTATTTTAGGTATATGGTAACAAGCCCCCTGAATTACTTTAAACTCTTTAAAAATAATGTTCCTAAGTTAACCTTCATCTCTATATCGAAATCTCATTTGGGAAGGCAGTGATTCATCTTTTATGAGTCATTAAAATTAAAATAGTCTGTAGTCATAAAATACTACAGGTGTCCTATAGTGTACAACATGTGCTTAACTTAAATGTGTGCCATAAAAGAACTGTGCTCATAAATATCCGTTGAGCAAGTATTCTCACATGAGAGGAGGCTTGGACCCGGAAATATATAATACATCACAACAAAACAAGCCATAGGCCTTAGACATTGAATTTAACGCTGATGAAAACAAGGCTGTGAGGGACAAGCTTACAGTCTTTACTATGGCATGGACAGCTTATTAGCAATTTTCACAACTCACTACTTTCAAAACGGTTTTATGGCGTTTTTGTCTACTTGAAAGTTCTGGTTCTTTTTTTTTTTTTCCTGAAGATGTTTTGTCAGCTGAACAGTCGGTATGTTGTTAAACAACAGCGCAATCCATTGGACACACTGTACTTCAGTCCCTCACAGCCTCGGTTTCATTCCCGTCAGAAATGAATCATGGCACTACCTTGACTATTAAGTTGTGATTCTGTGCATTAGTAATGAAGTACACAATTAGAATTTCACAGTTCATTTAGCTGTGACTAAAATCTTTTGTGTGCATGTTATGCTGATTACAACAATTTGGGAAGAACAGAGTTTTATGAGTGCTTTATGAGCTGGACAGCAAGTTTTCACATAATGACAGAATGTTTTGTGTGAACCTTCCAGTTTTTTTTAAATAATGTACATGCTGAATTTTTGTTTTAGGTATTAGCTTAGACTATTACTGTTTTTGTATAAGTTTTACTGTTCTATAGTTGGAAAATGAAAGAAATGTTCTTAAAAGCAACCCCCAATGCGACACACATGCATATGAAGCAAACTTAAAGCATGCAAAATCAACATAATTATCAAAAACATTGCATCGTAGGCATTTTGAATATTGCAACCTGCAGGGTAACATTTTAAGTTATAAATCATTAAAAGCATTTTGATAATGATGAACTGAATATTTACCAAAAATAATTTGCTGCTTATTAATCGTTTACAAGGTAGTGGTTATGTTTAGGTATTGAGTGGATTAAGGGATCTAAAATAAGATCATGCAGAATGTGCTTTATAAGCACTAATAAACAGCAAATATGCTAGTAATATGCATGCAAACTAGTTTATAGTGAGAATTAGTCCCTAAAGTGTTACTGAAAATTGTAAGCAACGCATTATGAAGCATCAATCATGTCGCACACATGGTGTGGGATGAATTATATGAGTCTGTATAGTAATTTAACCTCAAAGGAATAAATCAGTAAAAATGATGTGGGGGGAAACAATATAGAGCAACATGATGCTTTGCAGCAGTGATTCATCAGCACAAACACGTCTGATTCAGGTCATCAGCTCATTAGCAGAGCCCTGACATGGAATGGTGTGCTGCTGCAGGAAGAGGGAATTCCTCTCTGGAAACTGGAGCACACAGAAAAGAGGGATTTGCAAAAGAGAGAGAGAGAGAGAGAGAGAGAGAGAGAGAGAGAGAGAGAGAGAGAGAGAAGTGGGCAGAGCAAAGCTTTGTAGCTGCAAGCTGCATAACAGAGGGTTAAAATAGCTCAGACAGCTGCTTTTTTCTATTATGCATTAGTTTTGGCAATGCTCATTAGCATTGCAAATAGTGCAAGAACAGTATAAAAAAATGTTTTCTCAGTGCACCCCCTTTGCCCGAACTCCCAAAAGCGTTTCGCGACTCAAAATAAGATGTAGCATGCATTGGTCGTGGTATCATGATAAAGCTCAATTATAAAGCAAATACTGTGTGCACTTATTTGAAATTTTATACACTACATTTTAGGTTAATCTATTGACAAGGACAAAAACTGGCTCCTAAAAATGTTTACATTATTCCACTTTTAATCCATGCAGTGTCTTCTGGCGCCCCCTGCTGCACAACATTGTCAGTACATGCTTCATCCGTTGTGCACAGGTCCTGATGTGACTGCTTACACCGCTCACACATGCGTTTGAGGAAAACTAGAGAAATTGATAAGTCACGAGAGAAGTAAGATGTCAGATTTACCATCACGCAGTCTTACTTAGTGTGTTATAAATGCACAATAATTATTTTAAAAGATAAATATAATAACATTGCAATAATCCTTCTTTTTCTTCTGATGCACTGTAGATCTCCAGGAACAGGATTAGGGCTCCTGAAGGGAGCACGTGCCCCTTTTGAGACCTGATGGGTCATATTGTTGTCCTTCCTTATGGGATGACAAATGTCCCAGTTGCTATTCAAAGGTTAAAGCAGGACTTAATGTTGTCTTCCATCTTGAACACTTGATTAGCCGTCTATAGTTGCTCATGGACACAGCATTTCACACACTTGAGAGAATCAAATGGACACTTACATGGAGTTATGTATATAAATATATATTTGCATGTGTGTATTTATATGTATACATAATAAATATACACAGTACACACACATATATTACGTAAACACTTTTTTTTGGGGGATGCGATTAATCGCGATTAATCGTTGGACAGCACTACCACATTTGTGATCATATAAATATTGCTCAATCATACAAAAACCCTCAGTGGTTGTCGAGCATCAAGCAAGCGTGTTTTTGGTCCACATTTGACGTGCTCTATGCATGTGCATTGATCGATATTTATATGTGAATACAAACTATAATAGCTCTTCAGAAACCTTGAATTAAACCGTGTGATTGGAGAGGATTACTTTATGTCATTATGAGCTTTTTAAATCAACGTTTTGGGGAAATTGATTTTTTTAGTAGAACAGAAAACACACGTTTTATTAAAAATATCTTGCTTTGTGTTTTGAACAATGTATGGATTTGGAAAGACACAACTGTAATTGATGACAGTTTCATTTTTGAGTGAATTAACCCTTTCACTATTTTTGATTATTATTTTTTTAAGTGGTATAAAAGCAATCACATTTGCAATTGTGATTAATATTTGTAACAGCAGCACTCTTGCTTGTGTGATTTTGCTTGATTGCATGAACACTAGTATGCTTAAGACTGCTACTGGCTGAATGAATTGCTAATATATATATATATATATATATATATATATATATATATATATATATACACAAAACTGTCAATGTTGCTTCCTTTCACAATTCTATCCAAAAACATCCCAATTTAGCCTGAAATGGCACAACGCCGTTTGCAAACAATAACCTGCCTGACAGAAAAGGTGGTTTCTAAAGGCATTCGTTATAATTAAAAAGAAAAAGCCTAAGTGTTATGTAAAGGGTTCTTCAGAGTATAAACACCATTTATATCCACTCAAAAGAACAACCAGTTTTAAAAATAAAATTTATTAGCATCTCTCTAATGTGTGTATAAATAAAAACATTTATAAGAAATAATGCATATACGCATTATGAGCTGAACAATAACTGGATTATAGGTGATACAAAGGAGAAGAGGCTTACTAACCTCGGTTTCATCTCTCTGTCTTTGTAACATATTCAGTTTCTTAGTATATGTCTGTGAGAATGTACCTGGAAACTCAAACTTGTCAAACAATATGCATATCTAGAAGTTTCAACTCTACATTGGGTCATAAGAATAAAAGAACGACAGAAGTTCAACAGCAACAACAGAGGAGACAACATGGAGTTTTGGCAGTTTTACAATTTTCAGAGAACTTTGCAAAACAGCTTCAGGTCAAACTAATTAAAAACGGTGAACTGAGAAGTGCCTCACTGTGATAATCTGACTCGTTTTATAGCAGTTTGCACCAATGCATTTGCGGTTTGTGTTAAATATCCGATGAGAAACAGCAGTTAAAATGATCTTTACAGGTTGTATCTTCTATTTCAGAATAAAACATTTGTATAATGAATAAAAATGCACAAAAGTGGTAAAATAAGATATGTTTTATATTGCTAACAACATCTGTCAGTATATGCACGAGGCTGGACCTTCGACTGTAACATCGTGACACAAAGACCACCGTAACATCTGTAATGCAATCATTCTGTGGGCTCTGTAATATCCAGTTTCTAAGGCAAATCTGACGAGTCAAGACCTCCTCCTCTGCCGCTCACAACACGATGGTTTTGGTCATGCTTTCAACACACAACGTGGTTTAAACAAAATAAAAAAAACGCTCTGAATTCGACAGATTTGCACACGTAACAAAAAGACCTGAAAAAGTTGTCAGTTGTTTTGGTCTAAAGGTGAAAAGGAAATAAAAAGGACATGGATGTGTAACACCAAAAAATGCCAATAGGTACAGGCAACGGCTACCTTTCAAATAACAACACTGTATGACGCCGCCATGAACAAACAACAACAACAACAACAAATGGAGTAACAATGCCCCCCCCCCCAAATCCATATTTGTAATGCCATACTTAAACATCTGTCAAAAAAATAAGCTTTTAAGTGGGGAACACGGGTCATTTGACAAAGTGAAAGCGGAGCAGGAAGAGAGTGAACTGATGGAGCAGTGCATGATGGTTAAGAGCAAGAGAACCCCGGTGACATCTAAAGCCCGATGGAATGAAGGAAGTACACGAGAACTCTGACGGTGATGTGCTCTCTGCTCATCCCATGTCTTTAGAGTGCAAAGATACCCTTATTTGATGTGTTGTGTGATGCACACACACACACATATATATACATATATATATAGATAAGTAAATATATGTATATATGCATATATGTCTAGCTTTGATGTGTCCGTAACTAAAACTCGGAGAACTCCTTTGCGCATTTTTCTGTAACAGATACACGAATGTCTTCCTCTTCATAGTCATCAAAGTTGCTTGTGTCTCCAGGACCTCGGCACTTTGGTATGAACGGCGCCTCCACCTGGTGGGTGATGGGAGAAACTGATGTAATCAAAAACAAACTTAAAACCTCTCTTCCCTGCAACTAAGGCTGGGCGATTTTTCAGATTTGATGAGGTTTAGTTTTTTTTTTTAAATGAAGGAATTACGATTTTGAGTAATAGCAAACAAGTAGTAGCTTGGAGAAAAAAAAAGATCCGGGCACGACGGCGCTCATGATTAACCGTGCGCGCTATGAAGCGATATGATTACATTGCTAGGTGTTATTCACACAGAATGCACTTTTGCGTTGACAAAGACCATTGCAATGGGGGGAAAAACAGCAAGGAGACAGTTGTCGTCTTTTACCTTGAGCGGCATCTCATCTTCGAGATGCAAACACGTCCTTCAAACTCATGTTTACATAAAAACAATTAAAAGAGCAACGTAGGAACCTATAGAAAACTACTACTGTTTGCTATTTCATGTTTGCATAATGGTGACAGGCTGAAAGATAATGCAATTTTCTTTGTTTTTACAAAACATTCCCTGTTAAAATATCCTGGCTATTAGGCTGCTGTCACTTTAAGATGTAATAGACAGATAAATCGGAAGAAGAAAAAAAAACACTCAATATGGTGGATGTGGTAAAGAAAATCCAGCACCTCCGGTATTAGGCTCAGACTGCATAACTGAAGACTGAGCATCATACCTTTCTCTCATAGATGGCTATCCAATCCGTTGTGGCAAACCATTTGTGGTTTTTGATATCATTGACACCATTCCTCAGGTTGCCGTAGCGCTTGGTCAGGTCCACCTGCAGCAGATTCCTCAACAGATCTTTCAGATCCGAACTGAAGTGCGAGGGGAATCGTACCTACAAAACACGTTCAAGATGCCATTTTGATTGTGCATTCACTGCTTATCCAAATTAATCTAATTGCTTGACTGTACACGTATACATGCAACTTGCTAGTACCTTTCCAGACACAATTTTCTCATATATCTGAATAGGCTGGTCTGCAAAAAATGGGGGATATCCAGCTGCCATTTCATATATGAGAACACCAAGGGCCCACCAGTCCACAGCCTTGTTGTATCCCTAAATTTGAGAAACAAATAAGTGCTTTGCCCTGCTTGTAAATTTGGATTTAAAGCTGGATGTAATGCTGGATTACCTTGCTGAGGATGATCTCTGGTGCCAAGTACTCTGGAGTTCCACATAAAGTCCAGGTTCTGCCTTTTACTCTTTTTGCAAAACCAAAGTCTGTTACCTGTGCGGGAAAATTACAGGTTTTTTTTAATTCATAAAAATGTTACTGAGCAACTGACGAGTAATACGGTTTCAGTGCAGATTTTGGACTTTGAAACCTGGCTAACAAGCCGATAACGCCACAAGCTTGTGCAGTGCTGTTTGAACACATGCAATTTGTGCGTGTATTAGAAAATATAACGTCCTGCAGTTTATTTAATTGCTTAAGGCCATTTCGCGATTTCAATCATCATACAGTAACCAGCAATAACCACCCCTTCCTTTTCTCATCGAAGACATGCGATGCAGTGCTAAACAGTCTCTCGCTGTCGGCGCTTGTAGTAATTTGTGCATCTTTCTCGGACAGTTTTAAATGCTTACACACTACCGACATGTTTGCTGCATTACTGCGTGCCTTTATTTGATCACGTCACGTCATTGTTCGGTACAATTTATTCAGTCTTTTCGCTTATTTGGCCGAACACCAAAAGAGTTTTTTTGTTTTTGTTTTTTTTATTCACGTAGAATGCGTTGGAGGATTAAATGTTTGTTCAGAGCATTTTACCGCTGATTGTTAGCCTTAAATAAGCACTAAAACAGAACGTTTTTAATGAAAATGAAAGCATATTACAAAATAAAAAAGGCATGATTCCTTCAAGTAGCCATTCACTTTAAAGATTTTTGCACTTGATTTTTTTTAAGAGTGAGCATCCAGCAATGATCACTAAAAACACAACAGGCTGTAGAATGCGTTGGAGGATTAAATGTTTGTTCAGAGCATTTTACCGCTGATTGTTAGCCTTAAATAAGCACTAAAACAGAACGTTTTTAATGAAAACTCAGAAAATGAGATATAAATAAGCATATTACAAAATAAAAAAGGCATGATTCCTTCAAGTAGCCATTCACTTTAAAGATTTTTGCACTTGATTTTTTTTAAGAGTGAGCATCCAGCAATGATCACTAAAAACACAACAGGCAATCCTGAAAGAAGCACAAAAGAACCCACGGATAACAGCAAAAGACTTCCAGACCTCCACTCTACAAATTGTAAAAGTCCTTGTCCATGTGTCCACTATTGAGTGTTCGTACACATTTTTACCAATACATTTCCATGACTTTTCCATGACTTTTGAGACAATATTCATGACCTAATGTTCCATTATTTTACAATAAGAATAAAAATCTGTTCAACTTATAGCATGTTAACTAAAATGAATGGCTATTAATGCTAATTGTTTGCTTCAGGCAATATTTCTTTTTTAGTAATAAGTACAAGCTGCAACTGCGCCAGACGTTACTCCACATAGAGAACATATCACATCACTGAATATTATCATTTATTTAACTTTCTGAATCTGAATTTTGTTTTGGAAACTGTTCTCTTTTGCAATGATTTACATTAACTTAAAACAAAACCGACAGTGCTTACGATGGCCCCCAACTTATTTACGGCTTCGGGACAATTTTCAAGTCGTAACTCAGACGCAGACCGGGCATCGGGCTTGTTTTAGGCTTCCTCCTTAGAGTTTAGATATCCATCAATTATTATGGTGATGAAAAGGAAACAACACGAGACCGTGCTACCGCGACTGTCAAGAGCAGCTCTGGCGGTGTTTAGTGTCCAGCAGCAGCGAGCGCAGGCGCCTTCAGCGCTGCTGGAAGAATTCCGCATTAAAGCATACGCAATAGAAGAATTTTTGTTTTCGATTTGAATTATTTCATTTTAAAGTAGTAATTAATAGTAGTAATTTGAGTTTTGGTTCATTTTTGTGAAGGGCTTCTGTTCAGAGAGACAGAGACGGCAGAAAGCACATCCTGTTTTGTTTTCTAAAAAAGCAACGTTTGCTGATATTGTGAGTGCACAAATAAAAGTAGACCCTTTGCAGTTCCAAATTATATATTACTCTTACCTTTATGAGCAAAAATGATGGCGTATTAAAATGCAAGTGATCGC
Source organism: Sinocyclocheilus grahami (assembly GCF_001515645.1). Taxonomy (NCBI): domain Eukaryota; kingdom Metazoa; phylum Chordata; class Actinopteri; order Cypriniformes; family Cyprinidae; genus Sinocyclocheilus; species Sinocyclocheilus grahami. The sequence continues at coordinate 1,872,090 of NW_015505460.1, forward strand.
GCTGGCGCCTTCATGTCCTGCAGAGCACGCTTTAGCTTCAACTCTCCGTACACGCGATTGGATATGCGCCTAACAGCGCACTTGTATCTGGTTAAATGTATAAATTGTGAAATGCTTGTATTTTATATCTATATATTTTATTTTAGGCAAGTTGTGATGATTTGAGAAGGCTAAATTGATCAAACATAGCCTATATGTGACCCTGGACCACAAAACCAGTCATAAGGGTACATTTTTTAAAATTGAGATTTATACACCATCTCAAAGCTGAATAAATAAGCTTTCCATTGATGTATGGTATGTTTTGGTGCAAAAAATCAGAAAATCGCCTTTAAAGTTGTCCAAATGAAATTCTTAGCAATGCATATTACTAATCAAGAATTAAGTTTTGTCTTTAAGTCTTTACTTAATATCCTAATGATTTTTGGCATAAAAGAAAAATCTATAATTTTGACCCATACAATGTATTGTTGGCTATTGCTACAAATATACCCCAGCGTCTTAACACTGCTTTTGTGCTGCAGGGTCACATATATTCAAATCACTGTCTACCGCTGACCGCTTGGTCACTATTTTAAAAAACAAAAACTTGAATTTAACAAACAAAAAAATATTCCAAACATATTTCTAAATTAACTTAATAAAAAAAAACATTAAAAAATGTATATAACCACTTTGTCATTAAAAACCAAATCTGAACTAGGCTATTTTATTGGCTGCTACAGCAGCTGTGTAATGGATAAGAGAAAGAGAAAAAAAAACACGGGCTCCAGTCGGACTCGGGCCGAGAATTCTGATAATCTGTCGGACAAGGGCCAGGCTTGGGTCTAAATTTGAGGCCCATGTTTGGTACCAAACTCAATTTGGTACTCGCAAGGCGACTTTATACACGCGTGCTTTGGATGTGACTCAATGCATCTGGAGTGCGCAAGTACCAAATGGCTTAAAAACACGTCTAAATAATAAATTGTGATGATGCAACAATGACCCGATTATGCAAGTGACAATTCTATCAACTGTAGGCGACCGAAACACGAGTGCGAGTCTTGTATGGCAGCGTGCAGCAGCTCTTGTAGCACAGACGAGATGCGCCGATGTGAAGCCGTTTGAAGAGAAAGTCAAAGAGAGAAGACGCGGTGCAGCTGAAGCTGAATGACTGATTTGATCTGATTGTCCGTGTGGATTCATTTACTCATCTAACCTACATGCTATGTTGAATGAATGTGTGAATTTCCCTCATTTTAAAGTCGAATGAGTAAAACTATCCCGCACCGAAACTCAGGACCTGATTAAACACAATTCTATTACACAGAGATGTGCGAAATAGATTTCCATGACTTTTCCAAATCTTTTCCAGGCTTGGAAACTGCCGTTTTAAAACTCCATGACTTTTCCAGGTTTTTCATGACCGTACGAACCCTGACTATTGGAAAAGCCGTTGAAAGGAACAATGGATTCAACATTACATCAAGGCATTTTATAGCAGAATGTCAGTAAAGCGGTTTATGATTTGAAGTTTGTGGAGAGGGATGGTCTAAAACGGGTCAAAAGTCTTATAAGCAGCTACAGAAAAATCACTCTGCTTAAAGGAGGATCTAAAAGTTACTATTCCCTTCTTTCTCCACCCTGCACCGTGAAAGATAGGGATGCATCGAATATTCGGCAACTGAAATTATTCGGCCGAAAATAGCAAAAAAATCTCTTTCGGTGTTCTGCTGAATACGCGAAAAGGGCGAATAATATGAACCGAACAATGACTAACGCGATCAAATAGAGGCACGCGCTAATGCAGCAAACATGTCGACAGTGTGAAAGTATTTAAAACTATCAGAGAAAGCCGCAGAAATCATTACAAGCGTGAAGCACCGACAGCGACAGACTGTTTAGTGCTGCATCAAGTCTCCGATGAGAAGAAAAGGTGGCTAATGCTGGTGGTTAGGTTACTGTATGCTGATTGAAATCACGAAATTACCTCAAACGATTAGTAAATAAACTGCAGAATGTTATATTTTCTAATGCACGCACAAATTGCATGTATTCTGACAGCGCTGTATGAGCTCGCGGCATTTTTTAAAGGCATGTGACAATGATACGTGCGACAAACATCTTCCAAATTCGTAATGAGAATCATTTATAAATCTGCATGCTGTTGTCAACAAAAAGCAGCACTGAGGTCTTCCTGTGGGTTTCTGCCAAAATAAAAGCCGAGAAAAAGCAACAACTCCATCGACATTCATAAATGGTAGTATTGTAATTTTACTGTCGTTATGTAAAATAAAATAAAAAGACAATAATAATGATAATAATAATTACCCTACAACAGCTCTGTTAATACATTTATTATAGCATTCAAATTGGGATCTGTAATATATTCTAATGTTTTAAAAGAAGTCTCTTCTGCTCAGCAAGGCTGCCTTTATTTGTACAGTAAAAAAGACATGCCTGATTCAAGTCTCGAAAATAATTTTAAGCTAAATTGTGCTTTGTTGGTATAATGTCTGCTAGAATGTTAAAAAAATGTTCAGTGTTAAGTAAATCTTTTTTTAATTGTTGTTTTGTAATTGATTTTTTATTTGAAAAGCAGGACAACAGTAAAAAGCACATTTTGGCAATTTTAATTAATGCAATTGTGAAAAAAAATGGCAAAATAGGCCTACATGGGGGAAAAATGATCAAAACATGTTTGGTATTCGGCCTTCGGCCCAGTGTTTCATTTTGTTTGGCTTCGGCCTACAATTTTCATTTCAGTGCATCCCTAGTGAAACATTACTCAATGCATTCAATAAAAATGTGAAAAGTACAACTGTTTGTGTGTTAATAGATTATTCAGATTGTGTTCGTCAATAATCGTAAGTTAAATTAGGAACAGACCACATTGTATGCATAATCAAAGGACGCACAAACTTATTCTTGCCACTGCATACTGTATATGTATTTTTGTTCTAGTTACCTGTATATATCCATGCTGGTCAATGAGTAGGTTTTCAGGTTTCAGGTCTCTGTAGATGAGGTCTAGTGAGTGGAGGTACTCGAAAGTCAGGACAATCTGAGCAGCATAAAACCGTGCATGTGGTTCACTGTCGATCAAAGAAATCACATCGAAGAGTTAGAGACAAAACGAGAGATCAGCGAGAGAATCACTGAAGCAAGCTCAAAAACGGCCTTAGCATGTAGAGAAGACAACAGCTAGATATTTAAAATTACATAGTTTTGCCTCTGATACCAAAATTGTATCATGCATTTCACTGGTATTCATAGACTACTTTTTTTATTTATTGAACACTGCTAAATATACTAACTCTTTCTGACATATCCCATAACAAATCACAATCCCATACAGTTGAATAAGAATATCATTACTTGCATTAAATGTAGGGTTTCATAAAAAAACACTTTTAGACCCAAATTAAACTTCCAACATCAAATATTTAGTTCGACACGCGCACACACGTGCACTATACTGCTCACTTATGTGCTGTCATTTTGCAAAAAGGATATTTTGTTGTGAATTACTAACATGTACAGAGAAGAATATAACATTAAAAAATATAACAAACACTGTACACATGCAATCCTACAGCTAGAAAATACATTTTTGGAAACGATTGTTAACAACAAAATAATTCGACCAGACACGAGCATCCTTTGCATAAACCTGTGCTGGAGTTTAATGTTAGTTGATCCAGCAGTAAATGAATAATTAGCTCAAACATGTCTCCCCTCACCTAAACCTCCCGATTCTTCTAAGATGTGAGAACATCTCCCCTCCTGGTACATACTCCATCACCATATACAAATTAGAGTTGTCCTGTGAGAATAAAGTCAGAATTAAAACAGAGACAAATAAAACTAGTGGATTTTTCGATGGCTATTACTGAAGTCTAAACTAGTAAACCACACTCCTACTTCTAGCTGTTTCTCATTGAACTTTTTAAACATCTTTACACATTTATGCTTTGCTGTATCTATATTCATTATTATTATTATTTTGTAAAAGCTATGCTCGCATTACTGTCGTGTTAACATGCTTTTAAAAATAATAATTGCTTAAAATCATTACGTTGGCTTACTTGGTGTTGTATTCACAATTCAGTGGTGGGAGCAAAATCTAATTCTCTGATGCTAAATGCACTCACATCTCAAAATGCTTTTATGATGCAAAATTAATATAAACACAATCCGCTACTTTTTAAGGGACCATAAATGGAGGGGACTAAATATCTGACGTCTAAACAGAACGCAGCCAATTAGTCCTGCTGCTGCCTATGCTGCCATTAATAATAATCCAACAACAATAATAAGAGAAAAATCCTTGCTCTTGTCTATCTTTGTTTGAGTTTTTGTTTTGAAGCTATATTTAGATGGTTGAAAATTGCTTGACTATAGCAAATAGCTCTGATTTGAACTTCTAATCGTTTTAAACGAATCCAAGGAACTTCATCTAGTCTTTGTCACTGTGATCCTGCAATAAACATCATATTTTCATATACACGATTGACATTTCATAGTCTTTTTATCTTCCGAAATACAGTCTCTGACTTCTATTAGTAAACAACGTTGCTTAACTTTTGAAGACGTTTTAACTTAAAAATGAAAGACAATGAGAAATAAAAGATTAGAAAAATATGTGTACACCATGTACATGGAAAAAAAAAAACGCGTTAAATTCATAAAATAAAATACAAAACATTCAATAAAGCAATAAGCCGTGGTTTAGTGAATTTATAACAGCTAAGGGGTGTTGTTAGGCAACAAAGGTGTATGTTTGTAGAGTAATTTACAACAGCTTCGAACACGGCTCAGCCAATCAGAGTCAAGCACCGGAACTATCCGCTTTATAAAAAGTTGTTTTCAATAACACTTCTCCTTTCGTGGCCAAATATCGGCTGATTATTCTCCCTGGCTGACGCATCTGTTGATCACTATATGAATTTAATGAAATGGCAATAGGAGGGTGCAGTACAGTACCTTGAAGGCATATTCCAATCTGACGAGGAACGGGAAAGATACTGCTTGTAATATTCTCTTCTCATTTAGCGTATGCTCCACTTGTTTCAACTTCACCACCTATGAAAAAAGACAAAAATAATTTTTGAGAGGGTATTCATACATCATACACACTGTATTTACACACTGTCTGAATACTTGATTCTGATTATTTGAACGAGTTCGCTAAAACCTTTTAATGCACAGTTAACTTCAATTACTCTGGTTATAGTAAATAGTGCTATATAAATACAATTGCCATAGCTCTAGATTACACCTTACATTTTGAAATAAATAATTAGACTTTAAAAGCACCATTGATGGTTTTATCTATAATAATTTATATTTGCATGGTGTGAAATACTCAAAGAAATCGCAAACGCATGGTAATTTTGGTTACCTGCATGATAACAACCAACCTTTTGTTTGTCCAGAACCTTCATGGCATAGAACTGATCCGTAGCCTTGTGTTTAACCAGCATGACTCTCCCAAAAGAGCCCGTGCCCAACGTCTTCAGTTTGTCGAAGTCATCTAAACCAGTTGTGCTCTACAGCATAAAACAAACATTTAAATAAACTGTCCTACAATACCATAAACTAATTTCTGAGGAAATAATACAATATCGAAGAATTTGTGTATATATGTATTTATATAGAGTAGATACACGCTGCCAAAAGGAAACATTTTCTTAAAAATTATTTTAGCATATATATATATATTAGTGCTGTCAAACGATCAATCACATCCAAAATAAACGTTTTTGTTTACATAATATATGTGTGTGTTCTGTGTTTATTTATTATGTATTTATAAATACACACACATACAGTATATATATTGAAAATATTTACATATATTTAACAATATATACATAATAAATATACACAGTGCATGCACATACTGTATATTATGTAGCAAAAACTTATTTTGGATGCGATTAATCGTCTGAGAGCACTTCTTGTTGTATTCATTTGGATGTATATCAGGTACTGTACATATCAATTTCTCTCTAATGCTGTAAACTATACAGAAACCCTGTCAGTTGGCACATTACTATAATAACAAAGGGTAACATATACAATAGAGTCCAGATTGAATTATTTTTAGATATTAGCCTGATGGGACCAAACTCTTTGTGATTTTAAAACGTAAGACGGTACCCAGATTTGAAGACTACAGTAAGATAAGATTGTGGTGGGCTACTATTAGACGGATAGCCTAAACGTCCTAATTCAGATGGGCTACCGTTTTTTGTGTTTTTTTTAATGGTATATCAAAAAGTGTATATTTTTTAAACGTGATTGTTGGTACATTTGACCAGTTTTTACCATACTTTCAAAACAAAAATTTAAATAGGAAAAATATGCAATGTGAAAATAATTGAAGACACAATGTGTTTTACTGAGAAAAAACAAGATTTGATTTTTCAAAAGGTACATCTGGGAAAAGGGGGGGTCGTCTTATATTCGGGCCAATACGGTAAATGATCAACACTCCAAAAATAGCATACAAATTAAAGTTGAACATAACACAGTTTTATTATCAAATGATGTAATTATACTTCTATTCCAATTTGTTGAATGAAATGACGATATTAAAGAGATGTACTGTTTGACTTTTGTGATGAAATTGAAAGCCGAGACTTTGTTTCAAATAAAAAGTAACAAAGCACAAAGCTTTGGATGAAAGGAGATTTGTTCATGAACACAAAACAAAGACTAAAAACTGATTTTGGAATTCAAGAGAGAGAGAGAAAAATGTCTTAATTGGAACAGATTTAGAGAAATGTAGCATTATGTCACTTGCTCATCAACGAGTCCATCAATGAATGTCTAGTGAAGTAAAAAGCTGCATGTTTGTCAGAGAGCTCTCGGAATGCATCGCAAATATCTTCATTTGTGTTCCGAAGATGAACGAAGGTCTTACAGGTTTGCAACGACATGAGGGTGAATAATTAATGACCGAATTTTCATTTTTGGGTGAACTATCCCTTTAATTGATGGACTGGAGTGGTGTGGATTATTGTGATGTTTTTATCAGCTCTCATTCTGACGGCACCCATTCACTGCAGAGCATCCATTGCTGAGACACTGATGCAATGCTACATTTCTACAAATCTGATGAAGAGACAAACTCACCTAGATTTTGGATGTAATGAGCGGGAGTACGTTTTTGTTATTGGGTGAACTATTCCTTTAAATTCACTGTTTCGGCAACACTCAATACAGTATCTGACAAGACCTTATGATCACAGAAGTCACCGGTTATTGAAAATGAATGCGATCGCATTGCTTTAGTTGCTGACTGTGTGAATGGTGCTGTGCTTCATCACTCATAATGAGGAAGAATTAAAAATATATATATAATAATAAAAATAAATAAACAACACACCTGTGGTGGAGATTCCCATTTTCTCAAGAAATCTTCTTTGGCTTTGGCTAGAAACTCTTTCACGCATCCATTGCTGAGACACTGATGCAATGCTACATTTCTACAAATCTGATGGAAGAGACAAACTCATCTACATTTTGGATGTAATGAGCGGGAGTACGTTTTTGTTATTGGGTGAACTATTCCTTTAAATTCACTGTTTCGGCAACACTCAATACAGTATCTGACAAGACCTTATGATCACAGAAGTCACCGGTTATTGAAAATGAATGCGATCGCATTGCTTTAGTTGCTGACTGTGTGAATGGTGCTGTGCTTCATCACTCATAATGAGGAAGAATTAAAAATATATATATAATAATAAAAATAAATAAACAACACACCTGTGGTGGAGATTCCCATTTTCTCAAGAAATCTTCTTTGGCTTTGGCTAGAAACTCTTTCACTGTGAGGAAGAAATACAAAAATCTGAATTACGAAATTATAGCTGAAAAATAACATTTTATATCAAATAATATTCTTCATATTTAAGATGACAAGTAAATGAGGGAATATTTTTCTAGTTCTAGCATTTTCTAGACATCAAAATCAGGCAAGGGTTGTCACGGACATCAGAGGTGAAAAAGAGTTTTTGTGAAGCATGCATGTATTTTATTTATGAACACAGGAGCAGAACATCCAAAGTATAAGTTAAGACAATCCCACATAAAACAAACAACACAGCAGACTTCAGTTGACCGCAGTGACGGAAAAACGAGGAAAAAAGCTCATGATTAAATACACCGTGGCTTTTCTTGCAGGATGTTTTTCCGTCACTGCGGTAACTTAATGTAATTGTGATCATACCAAACGTCTCTACAGATCACCAAGGATTTTCAGGAACATTCACCCACATGGATGGGATGATGAAGAATCAGAGAGAAAGACAAAGAGAGAGAGAGAGAGAAGAAAGACTTCTGTCAAACAATCACATCAGTTAGACGGTGCAAGACATGGATTAGATGTGACAAAAGTACAGGGCTATAAAAAACTAGACAAAGCAAACGCTGATAGAAAGACTCAAAAGTTTATCGTTTACGCTGAATAAGACAAAGACGACTACTAGAGCCAATCTGAGGATGCTCATCGTGGTTTATAACATTCAAAAGCTGTATGCACAAAAATGGTTTTGGGCCCTGCAGAAGTGTGCTTCATTTCTAACAGCTAGTTTGCGTCGCTCTAACTGGTTTGAAGGTTTTTACAACAGCAGATGTCTGCAGGAGGATTCTTCTCACCGTCACAGCCTTTTATGGCATGTTCTCGCTTCGCAAGCATGTGATGGCCTGGATTGAACCGTTTGGCGAAGCACAACCGCTCATCAGTACAACGCTTATAGACAAAGCAGATTAGATTAAGATTAAGATGAATTTACAGAAATGTTAAGGTTTATTTTTTTATCTTGTAGTATAAATTTACTTTTTTTGGGACAAGGTCAGGGATCTTTCAAGATTGTCTGACAACTAGGGTTGCAAAAAGGTGGAACATTTCTAGTAAATTTCAGAAATATTCTTGGATTTTTTGGAACACTCCAGGGATTTTTGGAAAGTTTCCGGAAATGTATCAGAAGTTTTCCACCCCTTTGCAACCCTCCTGACAACCTATTAATGTCATGAATGATAAACAGAGGTAACTGGGAATTTAACAGCAAACTGAACTGTAGCGACTGCAATGAACGAACTGCGTAATTTATAAAAAGGATTTCTACAACATACAAATATCCAACTTCAATCAACGTGTTCAAATTTACCTGAGAATTTTTCATAAACTTCAGTGTATTTTGTCTTAATGCACTGTCTTTAGTGTTTTCTTTTTTCACTTTTTATCTTGCTCTTAAAACAAACGAGAAATCTAACAGTTTAGCGAGACAAAAACACTTGCATTAGACATCAATTCTCTGAAAAAATATATTATACATGTCTTGACTTAAGTATTGCTTCTACCATACATTTTCCTTGTTTCAGGGATTTTTTTTACTCTGATGATGATAATAATATTACTATTAGTATAATATATATATATACACACTTTTGTGTGTGTGTGTGTGTGTGTGTGTGTGTGTGTGTGTGTGTGTGTTTTTTTCTAAATATTTTTCATAGGCCTGTGGCATTTCCTAACATTGAATTTAATGCACATTTACATGCACTGGTCAAGTCTTCACCCACCTGGAAAAGCCATTCAAACACTTTGTTGTAATCGGTTTTCAGACTCCCTTTTCATTCGATTTCAATCGGGATCTACCTCCCAGTGCAAAAGCTTTCAGCACAATCCCGTGCTGTTTTAACGCAGTCGGGTTTTGAGCCCTCGCATCTGCCGAACAAAGAACCAAGCGACTCGTAACTGCAGCTTTGTGTTGCGGTGCTCACGTCGGCAAACAAACACACCTCAGTGGAAACACATTTTAAACTGTTTGGTCTTGTCTTTTGGGGAAGAATAGCACAGGGCACACTCGCACACCAATACACACTTTTGTAATGCCCGAGCATGTCATCACAGCTCAGGCCACATGTCTTTTACGGCGTTCCAGGTCTCCGCTGAGCATTTTTCCACATTCAGGTGTTCTCACTCTGCCAGCAGCTCTTAGCACTTAACATCTTTGAGACCCAGTTGAGTCAATACTGTGTGTTTTTGTGTGTGTGTGTTTGTTTTTTTTGTGTGTGTGTGTGTGTGTATGTAATGTATGTGTGTGTCTGTCTGTCTGTCTGTGTGTGTGTGTATGTAATGTATGTGTGTGTCTGTCTGTCTGTCTGTCTGTCTGTCTGTGTGTATGTATGTAATGTATGTGCGTGTGTTACAGTGTGTGTCTGTCTGTGTGTGTGTGTGTATGTAATGTATGTGTGTGTCTGTCTGTGTGTATGTATGTAATGTATGTGCGTGTGTGTGTGTGTGTATGTAATGTGTGTCTGTCTGTGTGTATGTATGTAATGTATGTGCGTGTGTGTGTGTGTGTATGTAATGTGTGTGTGTGTGTGTGTGTGTGTGTGTATGTAATGTGTGTGTGTGTGTCTGTGTGTGTCTGTCTGTCTGTGTGTATGTATGTAATGTATGTGCGTGTGTGTTACAGTGTGTCTGTCTGTGTGTATGTATGTATGTAATGTGTGTGTGTGTGTGTGTGTGTGTGTGTGTGTGTATGTAATGTATGTGTGTGTGCTCAAGTTATTGAAGTGTATAATTCCGTATCCATGATGCGCATAAGCAGTTTTCTTATGAGGATTTTATGTTTTATACAAATTATAGTCATTTCATCTGTTTTCCTGCTAAATGTAAATGTATCCACATATCACTGCTTCATTAAAAAAAATAGATTCTTGCTTTTATACAGCAGTTAAAAAAAAGTTAATATTGAGTAAGTTGCAACTTATATTATATTTATATATTATTATATTATAACAATATTGCCAGTTACTTGGTTTTGTCCCGCCTCTGAAAACAGAAACACTGCGAATCTCAAGAGTAAAACACAGGTGGTGTTTCTTTTCCTAAATGAATGTGTTTTTGCACAAAATGGTTGAGTAAACGATTCAATGACTCTCTAATAAACACAGTGATTTCCCCCATCCTACTGGCGTAATGATATAACCTGCAGAAAGAGTCAGGGAAAATATCCCTACTATTACTACATAGTAAGGCGATTCGCGATTAAAATTACGGATGACACTATTACATAATCATTCAAAGCGCCTATTAATCGTTTAAAGTCCACTTATGTTATTCTGCGTGCTTAAGATGCGTTTTTCTACAGGTTATCTTAAGGGTTTTTCCATTGTTTTAATTGTAGTTTTATTATAACATTATAATTTTTTGTAATTTAATAATTTATGCATTTAGCAGACGCTTTGCGACTTACAGTGCATTCAGGCTATACATTTTTTACCAGTATGTGTTCCCTGGGAATTGAACCCACGACCTTTTGCGCTGCTAACGCAATGCTCTACCACTGAGCCACAGGAACATACATTATAGTACCATGCTAATTTTTACTTTCCAATATAGCTGACATTAGAGGCTTATATAAGCAATACAAGTTTTTCAGTTAGTGTTTATATTCATATAAAAATATGGCATGCAGTTACTTCAAACAATGGTATAAACATCATTCAATCAATGTAAATTGTGGTAATCGTAATTAATAAATCGCAATTACAATTTCAAGGGAAAAATCGACAGCTATGATTTTTGTCATAGTAGTAGGGCTGCACGATAAATCGAAATGGAATCGAGATTCGGCAGAAGCTGTGATTGTCATGCGTATCTTTCAGTGAAACACGGTTCTGTGATCAGCAGTAAATCTCCGTCCGAAGGCCAGAGAAACTCCAAATACGCCTCGCAGAAGAAACCCAGAAAATGGCTATCGCTGCAGCTGAATAAACAGAAGATTCAACTGCTTTCATTGATTCAGCGTGACTAATAAACACACGACTACGCCAATATACGGTTTATCCGAGTTATACTTTATTTTAATGAAAATTATAATAATAATATTTATAATGCAATGCCTTTATCACTGCTTAAATACTATAAAATATGTTGCGTGCCTTATTCTGTGTAAGAAGCCACGTCATCTCACAGAAGGGTTTATTTCAGACACTCGACTGACGTTATGAAGTGAGTTTGGAGTAAAAGCATGTTATTAAATGTGATATTTTCACGTGCTTTCAGATGGAGCAGCATTTACTTCACAGCGCCGTAGTTCACTGAGAAGCTATGCAAACAGCTGTCATTATCACCAACGATTTCTTCCATTTCAGAATCGTGCAATAAAATCGTCTGCAATTTTTTTGCGTAACTTGTCAGTGAACTACGGCTCTGTGTAGTAAATGCTGCTCCGTCTGAAAGCACGTGATGATGATTTACTGCTGATCACAGAACCGGCTTTACTAACAAAACGCGCATGACGATCGCATTCGATTAATCGTGCAGCCCTAGCTACTACATAGACTGACAGCTGGTCTGCTAAAACCAATCAGACTCAAAGACCGAATCTAACTATTGCAAAAAAATAAAATAAAATAAAAAACGTATAACCTGCTCCACTTTAAAATAACCTAAATATTTACAATGCACTGCATTTTTGTCCATGAGATAAAACCTGCTGGTTATTTCAGCACTTCAAATGTGAAGTCTACATTGCATTTCGAGAGATGCAGGTCCATCACACCGAGCAGTGCATCCGGGGTAAGCGTGCGTCACACTTAAACTAACAGTGTCGATTGCAGTTGATAGCATCAAGCCTTTCAAATCTACTAATTACTCTTATCCTCTGTAGACGGCAAGCTGCTCACGTCAATGTCAGCTTTATAAAAATGCCATGATGCTTTGTATACCTTTCTTGAGGATCACTTATAATACGCATATATGTCCTTATGCTGGTTTGTACAAAGTGAACCTAATATATGTATAATTTAAAGAAGGCAATCCTTTTGTTTTTGCTCTTATGTTCACACACGAAAACAAAACCACACTCAAGACTAAGCTGGTCTGTTGGCTGTTTTCGGGCACTTACCAGCTGCTCACGCTTAGAGATCAGCAGGCTAACCCGGATAAAAACCAGCCTGGTCAAGATGAAAGACCATCATAAACCAGCTATGGCCAGCAATCCAGCTAAGGCCGGTTTAAGCTTTTTGAGACAGGGTTTGAATTTAAAGATGTATATAGCGAAGTGGTTATCCAAATGTTAAGTACTTTCAAATCAAGCCGCGTAACATCATATATAATAACAGTTCAAATATTTTGCTTTTTTACAATTTTTTATTCATGCAACCAACTTAACTGTATAGTTAATATCCAGGTTAGTGATGCTGCAATGTATATGATATCTTTTATTACATCCATCAAACCATGCAGCACGCCTGCAAAAAAAATAAAAAATGCTTTTTCATACTAGCATTGGCTGTTTATTAGTACTTATAAAGCACATATTATTGCATGACTGTATTCTACATCCCTTAACCCACCCAACACCTAAACTAACAAGAATCAATAAAACTTTTAATAACCAGCAAATTAAGAGTTTATTAATAGTTTTGCGCTAATCTAAAATGTCATTTTATTAAAGAGAGAAAAAAAAGCAAGCATCCACTCGTTTTAGTTCATTTTTTAAGAGTTCATCCTATGCTCAGCACCAGTAATGAACTTAATGACTTGCTGTTGTTTACTAGAGGCAGTGTAGAGACTGCAGGCCCGCCCTGACAGCCAGTGATCATGCTATTGATTCTGCAGTTCAGCACAACTGATCAACTGCTCGTGTGCATGTGCATTATCTAAAGGCAAGTGGAGATGTAGAAAACATATGCAAACGATAAGAAACAGCGTCTGTGCGAGTGTTTCTCCTGATACAGGCTAGCAGCAGGTCTGGGCCTCTAACCTTTCGGCTCATTGTGTGGCTTCCAGATGAAAACAACTACAGCAGAGCGAAAAATCAATTACGAAAGCATTTTTGTTGGCTGTGGAGCATGCATAATAAACACGATTTCATCATATAAACACGCAAACCTTCACTGACCAGCTGACTAACATTAGCCTTGGCTGCAAAGTTAAATAAACAGCGCTAGCGACATTATAAGGAGAGCAAGGACTTTATAAAGTAATGCATCTCGTGCTATCAGGTAACGCTCGCGCTCTTACCGCTCTCCACTTCATTGCCTTTCTTGGCAGTCGCTGCGTTTCCCATAATGCGCGCTTCTCCGACGACAGGAGGCTTCCCTGATCTCCGCGCCTCGGCCCTGTCTCACGGATCGACACGACGATCTACGGACCGGGAATCGGTGGCGTTTCTCCTTCCTTTCCGCGGATGGTGAGCGCGGAGCCTCTTGACTTTCTCGCTGAGACTCTCTTCCTCTGCTGCGGGAGCGACATGGCGATCGCGAGCAGGAGCAGGCTTCATACTGCCATCTGCTGGACGTGAAGAAGGGTCACGTTTAGTGAGAACAGTCAGTAGATGGCAGGTGCAAGTAAACTAAAACGTGTTCTAAAAATTTTTTTTTTTTTAAACTGAGGTAACACTTTACTTGAAGGGGTGTGCATAAGACTGACATGACACATGTCATGAATATGAAGGAGGTTTTATGCATGTTTATGACAACTGTCATTAAGTGTCATTCGCTCAGTTATGTCATTTTTAATGCAAATATGACATTGTTTGACCTAACCCTAACCCTAACCATAGCCCATAACAAAGACATCTCAAACAATGTCATCTTTGCATTAAAAATGACATAACTGAGTGAATGACACTTAATGACAGTTGTCATAAACATGCATAAAAAAACCTTCATATTCATGACATGTGTCATGTCAGTCTTATGCACACCCCTTCAAGTAAAGTGTAACCAAAATGTGAATTTAATATAATAAAAAGGGTAATTTTACATTCATATATCATCATCATTTAATTCAGTGAGGTCATCATCCAGCTCAGTTTAAATTGTGTCTTTGCAATCAAGTCGACGATATCGCTGGAAATAAAGTGTCCCCAACTAAGCAAGCCAGAGGCGACAAGGAACCAAAACTCCATCGGTGACAGAATGGAGAAAAAACCTTGGGAGAAACCAGGCTCAGTCGGGGGGCCGGTTCTTCTCTGGCCAGACGAAACCAGCAGTTCAATTCCAGGCTGCAGCAAAGTCAGATTGTGCAGAGGACTCATCTGGTTCCTGTGGTCTTGTCCCGGTGGCCGTCTGAGACAAGGTCTTTACAGGGGATCTGTCTTTATGGTCTTTCACACCGCGGGAACCTTTTCATAGTACCAGAACTAGTTGTGGAACTACCCACTTTTTGGCGTTTTCGCACCGCCGGAACTGGGAGCGATTTTAGTACCGGACTGCCTTTTTCGAGAACCAAATTAGCTCCTACTCCGGAGCAGGGTCTAACCAGCACAACTGGTACTAATCGTGACGTAAGTAGACATTGATTGGCCAAACGCGTATGAAAACACACTCACCCGCCATGATTTAAAACGCTATGTAAACATACTGTAATCATTGTGTCAACTTATTTCGCAAGTATGGAGAACAGCGATAGATGGACGGACGCTGGGAAATAGTTTGCGCAAAATCGTCCCAGTACTTTAGTACTGTCCATTTAGTTCTGCAACTAAAGCGGTGCGAAAGGCCCTTTAGTGGCTCATCTAGTTGTCCTGATCTCCGCTGACATTCAGGGCTGTCGAGGTCATCTCTAGGTGCTGATCCACCATCTGGGCTGGATACGTACTGGATCCGGGTGACTGCAGTGACCATCTGATCAGTAAGTACTCTAGCTGCTACATTTTAGACCAGCTGGAGTCTGTTTATTAAGCGTGCAGAACAACCACCCAATAAAGCGCAACAATAATCTAACCTTTAGGTCATGAACGCATGAATTAACATTTCTGCATTTGACATTGAGAGCATAGGTCGTAATTTAGATATATTTTTGAGATGGAAAATGCAGTTTTACAAATGCTAGAAACGTGGCTTTCAAAGGAAAGATTGCTATCAAATAGCACACCTAGGTTCCTAACTGATGACGAGGAATTGACAGAGCAGCCATCGAGTCTTAGACAGTGTTATAGGTTATTACGTGCAGAGTTTTTAGGTCCTATAATTAACACCTCTGTGTTTTTTTTCAGAATTTAGCAGTAAGAAATTACTCGTTATCCAGTTTTTTTATATCGACTATGCATTCCGTTTTTCCAATTGGTATGTTTCACCGGGCCGTGAAGAAATATAGAACTGAGTATCATCAGCATAACAGTGAAAGCTAACACCATGTTTCCTGATGATATCTCCCAAGGGTAACATGTAAAGCGTGAAAAGTAACGGCCCTAGTACTGAGCCTTGAGGTACTCCATACTGCACTTGTGATCGATATGATACCTCTTCATTCACTGCTACGAATTGATGGCGGTCAGATAAGATTTGAACCATGCTAATGCACTTCCATTAATGCCAACACAGTGTTCTAGTCTATTCAAAAGAATGTTGTGGTCAATAGTGTCGAACGCAGCACTAAGATCCAATTGCACTAATAGAGAGATACAACCACAATCAGATGATAAGAGCAGGTCATTTGTAACTCTAATGAGAGCAGAGAGCAATATATACAGTAGAATACAGTGTAATATAACAGCTTCAAATAAATATGACAAAAAAAGGTTCATTATATTTAAAAGTACATTTATTAATGCCATCTGTTTTTTGTTGTTTTTTTACAACAGCCACTGGTTTCACATCTGGTCTTAATAAACATTTGGTTTAAAGGGGTCCTATTATGCTTTTTCACTTTTTCAACTTTAGTTCATCTGTAATGTTGCTTTTTCAGCATAAAAAAAATCTGCAAAGTTACAAAGCTCAAAGTCCAATTTTATTTATCAGCAATCACTTTTCAAAAACTACAACGAACGACTCGTTTGGACTACAACGCATATTTTCCGGGATTTTTGATATCACAAATATCGACTAATGGGACGAGACCTGGTTGAGCTGCACTAGAGAAGGCAATGAGTGTTATCACTATGTCGGAGACACACTAGCTTTCCCAAGGCAGACAAACTTAGAGTGGTTACAATCATCCGGGTTTAAATCACGCTCAAATTTATTTGATTTTGACGCAATATTTACACTTAAGCTCGCAGTGGTAAGGGGTGTGACATTTCCCGACCAGGCGCCGAGTGCTGCCAATCACAGCACACACTGGCCCAGCTAACCAATCACAGCACATTTTGTATTTCAGAAGGCGAATTGTATCTTCATTTGATACAGGAACTATTTGAGCCGTTCATGCCAGACTGGGGAGAGAGGTGTTGTAAAAATATGTGAAAAATAATGTGTTTTTCGAAAAACCTAGTATGAGAGCCTGTTCTAGTACACCCCCAAAACAAAATCAAGACTTTGTAAAAGAGCATAATAGGACCCCTTTAAATAAGTAAGTAAATAAATAAATAAATGAAAAGTAATGCATACTACATTTTAGTGATGATGTTGTGACATTTGAAGCAAGGCATAAAAGGGGTCATATGATGCAATTTCAAATTTTCCTTTCTCTTTGGAGTGTTACAAGCTGTTCGTGCATAGATAAGATCCCTAAAGTTGCAAAGACTAAAGTCTCAAATCGAAAGAGATATTCTTTATAAAAGTTAAGACTTGTCCACGCCCTCCTAAAATGGCTCGTTCTAACACGCCCCCACATATCTACCTCACTATGTGGGAAGATTTGCATAACGCCGCCCAAATGTTCACGCAAAGAAAGAAGGCGTAACTTTTATTCTCGCTGTAGTATTGTTGTTCTCGCCATGTCCTGACTCGTGAAGACATTGTGCGCTTCGTTGTGAAAGCGAAACTACTTTGTTTGGTCTTCCAAGAAAAGACTTTGCTAGGGTTTGGTCTTATTTTATTAATTAATTTATTTATTTATTTACGTATTTACTTGTTCGTCTTACATCCTCTTGTTCTAAAGTTTAAGATTTACTTTACAGGGTCATGATAGAGTATATTTCTAGTCCAATCACTATGTCAGAAGCTGCACACTCATCTGTAAACTGAAGATACTCCATTCAGATGAAGTTTGCATGCAGAGTTTCAGGAGGCTCAAGAGGCTCATGAATTATCAGTCTCTTCATTCAGTCCGTTCATCTGTAGCTGAAAGACAGATCAAGAGAAGTGAAATGAGAAAGAAATGTTGTGTGGCAGTCTATGTGAAAGATGAAAACATGGTGAAACTCACAAAACTGTCCAGCCTATGGCAATGTCTGGAAATAAATGAAGTAACAGCGTCACTCGAACTGGACACAGGAGTGAAAGCCAATCTGATCTCTGAGCATGAACCAGACACATACAAACAATGCTCCAAATGACAAAACAGCTGTATTGAGCAAGAAAAAAAATGTATGCAATTTTATATTATTTAGCCTATTTTAAAGAATTAAAAGAGCAGTTTCATCTCTATCCTTGTATTTGTCAACTTGTCGAGGTTGATGTGGAATTTAGAAATTAAATAAGTAACGCAATACTTTTGCCAGAGAGTAATTAGTGCAGCAATCTAATTATAATGTTGAAGATTTAATTAGCGTCTAGTAGGCTAATGAATTGCTTTTGTAGAGTATCTTACTAAACACTGCTACTGATTAACCTGTGAAAGTACTTTAAACTGAAGACAGACACTTTAGCATTCACAGTGAACAGAAAAGAAACAAAAATCAAAACAAAAGGGGAATTTTGAATGTTTACTACTGTGTCTGAAATTTAAATCGTTCAAAAGACTGTAATTTTGAGCATAAAGTTTTTTTTTCAATGTTTGCATGCTATTCGTCGCTCTGTGATCTTGCATAATTAGTTGTAATAACATGTTTGTTCACATCGTTTACATCAGTATATTTGCAGTCTATCCACTAGATGTCAGCAGAGAAAGGTGGATTAATACAGTTTCTTCAATGGTACAAGAAATATTACCCTTCATCACGGAAATGTCTATTTGACTATTTGATGCTATCTGCAGATGTATTTTTAGAGTGTTTGCTCATCTGCAATTCATTTATATGGCGTTTCCTATCACATGCCTGCCGTAGCCTTCATAAAGTGTTTGCTGCTTCCTGCAAACGTCTCTGAAACGTCTGTATTCGTCAAATATTGCATTTTATTAATTTAAGACTTCACGTCTACGCTTTCAACTCCACGCCCCGATTGCAACTGTCACCGATCGGTCTGCGCAGCTCCGCATGAAGTTGAACACACTGCCGTTCCCAGCATGAGATCCGGACCTCGGCATTTATAGGCTTATTTAAAAAAAAAAGTTGTGAAATAACTGCCTGATAACACTAACTTAACACTGGTTGTGGTGTAGTGTTATATGCATTTATGATGTAATTGCATATTGACTCCACTAGAGGGCTTGAGGGGTTGACTGCGGGGGGTTACGGTGTCGGACGAGTGAGACTGTACCATGCATGAGCGGGTTAGCAGCAGGAGCTGCTGGTGTTCTGTAATAAACATGTGGCTCTGAGTTATAACTCTCCGTGCACGTAGTCTATCAGATACACTGCACTAGAAGAAACACTACACTGGTGCTGCAAAGACAACGGACTTTCTCATCGGAGCTGATCAGCGGTCTAAAATTGTGCTCATGACTAATCAAATCTACGAAGGCGGGCATACCTGTTTACAGGGGTACTCGAATTATACTTAAATGCAGATACAGTAGAAAGATGTACAACTTTAAAATGAAATTTAAAAAAATTATAAAAAAAAAGTGACACAAGAAACTGACTGCAGCCCATGAGGCAGATGCATCGAGAAGGGTCTGGCTGCAGACTTGCACTTGCACTCTCAGACTTGCATTCTCAGACTTGCACTCTCAGACACTTGACATCACTTGCAGTCTTTTTTATTTTGTTCTATTTATTGATTACGTTTTGTTTGAATCTCTCAACATTTTACAACAGTAGCCAGGTGGTGAAGACAAGAAAAAAGAAACTAAATTACAATGTCACTTGCAATCGTTACTTGCAATCGACACAAATCGTGCGTGTTGCCAATGGAGACAAGACGCTGTGGTGGTGATTAAACAATTAAAACAAATTTTATACTATAACATACAGGGTCCTGCAATAAAAAGACAAGACCTGCATATCCGTGGCCACAGAACAGCAGAATATGAACGCAATGCACAAAGTCTCTCGTTAAGCGTTTTCCTCCTGTAGAAAAACGTCTCAGGTTACATATGTAACCATGGTTCCCTGAGTAGGGAACGAGACACTGCCTCCTCTAGGGGTCACTATGGGGAACGCCTCGTCGTGACCCGTGTCTGAAGACCCATGTCATACATTGAAAAAACACCAACTCGTTGGCCGGCGACAGCCATGACGTCCCTAATGGTGCGACTGTCGTATAAATAGGCGCCGGGAGCACACATCATTCACTTCTTCGTCTGAAGCAGCCCCTCAGGGCGACCCAGATACGGTAGACCAGTCAGGGTAGCATGAAAGCGTAACCCCAGCCCGGACGTCCAGGAAATTTTTGCAGTTACGCGCCAGGGGGCCTGATGATCACGAAGGCTCCCGCAAAAGCCTGTGTTATGACCGCATGATCCAGGAAGTATGAAGCCGAAACCCGGCTTTTCTTACCGTCTGGACATATATCGATGAGTGAAATAAACACTGCAAGTCGAGCACCCTGTTTCTGAACCCAGCAGAGGGTGTGCCCATCGAGGACCTACCCTAGAAATGGACAGAAACACACAGGTCCCGGGAAACAGCTTCAGACACGGGTCACGACGAGGCGTTCCCCATAGCGACTCCTAGTGGACGCAGTTCGAAGTTCCCATGAAAGGGAACATAAACACTTAATATGGCTTAATGTATTAACCCTCTAAGCGCCAAAGTCGCAAAATTGCGACAAGACGTCATACTTAATAAAATAGGCTGTAGATCCTAATATGGTGTAATAATCTCATTTGTATTCCCTACCACTAGATGGCAGACATGTAGTACTTCGATTCTAGACCAAAATGATGTCATGTTCCTGTTCAAAGTGTTTGAGTAAAGAGCAGAGCAAGTGAGCTATTGTGTCATTGATGCGGAAGCAGTTCAGTTCATAGCGTGTGAGTAAATTATGCGATTTGTGAGAAAAAATCGGAAAATGGCTAATAAAAAGTTGTTCCGTGAGGATGTGTTGCAAATGTTATTCGCTGATTCTGACTCTGAAGGGGAATATTTGCCTTTTGGAAATGACAATCGGTCGTCTAATGATCGCACTTCTCCCGGTACATCTTTGCAGCGCAATGGTGCCGCCGTGCAAGGCGCAAGTGTTCACGAAGCACAAACAAGTGATCATTTCGACACTTTGCCCAACGGAGTTGGGGGTGGCAGGGGTGGACGTGGTCGTAGTGTCCATAGGAGAGCAGTTGCTAGAGGTAGAGGCAGCAGGGGTAGGAGAAATAGAATGTGATGATTAGGTTTAGGAGAAACCTAATCATCGCAGGTAATGATGTCAACCTTGTAAAAATATTTGACTTTGACTCTCGCAGAATTTATCATTGGAATATACAGAGATGTTATATGCAAAGTTTTTTTCGTCCCGTAGAGCCGAGCTAGACACATATTTAGCCATTATCGCTGACTTAGCTCTCACATATGGAGGAACTCTCTTTTATGAATATCATAAATCTTTCTCCGCAAAAGCTGCCATGTTCATTCAGCGATTCAATCAGAGACTGGACTGGTCTGTAGTCGACTTAACTCTCATCAGCAGACACTTCACTAGTCATCAAACTCTCTCCTGCTCGATCTGTGGCTCTCACACTCACACACCAAATCTGTGCCCAAAAATCTCCTTTGTCCAATCTCCTAAGCCTGTCTCAAGCTTGCAGCCTGATCCTAAGATGATGCCATTTGCCACTCCACTGTGTTATAATTTTAATGAAAATGTTTGCAAATTCTATAATTGTAAATATGTTCATGCTTGTAGTTACTGTGGAGACGGTCACCCCAAATCTGTGTGCCCGAGATGAACCCGCTTTATGAAAAAGGAGAAAAAGAAATAAAACCATCAACCCCAGTCAACGTCCCAAAGCTGAGTCTTCCTCTTTCTGAGGAGAAAACACTAGGTCCCCTTAAAACCATTGAATTCTTGGGCATCACATTAGATTCTAACCTAATGCAAGCCTCCCTGCCCTCAGAGAAATTAAATCGCATTAGAGAACTCATGAGAAATGCTCAAGAATCTGCATTTTTTTCTAAAAGAGAATTGCTCTCTTTACTAGGCCATCTTAATTTTGCGATGCGAATAATTCCACAGGGAAGGTCTTTCATAGCCAGGCTCCTTGACCTCTCAAAGACAGTTAAAGACCTTAAGGATATAGTTAGCCTAGCTGAAGGTTGCAGATCAGATCTCAGATTCTGGTTTTTGCTCCTCAACAACTGGAATGGTATCTTGTTTTTCTATTATGATGAGTTGGAGTCATCTGCAACCCTTAAATTATACACAGATGCTGCGCCTTCCGTTGGTTTTGGGGATGTGTTTAATGGTCAGTGGTTTGCTAGTGCATGGCCAAATGAACTGCTATCTGTACCCGTTAATACCATGTCAACTGGTCTGTTGGAGTTGTACCCTATCGTGATGGCTTGTATTTTGTGGGGTAAGCACTGGTCAAGGAAACAAATTATGTTCTTCTGCGACAACGAAGCAACTGTCAATATTATTAATAAGGGACGCTCCTCTGTTCCATTTATAAACCGTTTTGTTAGGCGCCTTACTTGGTTATCTATAATGGGTAACTTCAATTTTCGGGCTGCTCACATTCCTGGCTTAAATAACCAAATCGCTGATTCTTAGTCTCGGTTTGAATTTCAGAAATTCCACCTCCTGTGCCCGGAGGCAGCACCATCCAGCCTGGTCTGTCCCTCTTTCAGCCAAACCGTACTAGACTAGACATGACCTTTCAATCGTATTTGCACTCTGCAGCTCACTACATGCGTAATGGTCTGACAAAAACTACATTAAAAATGTATGGCTCTGCTTGGTCTCACTTCAGTTCTTTCTGTGCTACATTCTCCGTGGCTGTACTACCGGTTAATGTTTCATATGTTAGTGCTTTTATAGTCCACTGTTATGAATCTAGAAAAATGCAGCCTTCAAGCATCAAAAGTATGGTTGCTGGCATCCAATTCCACATGCGCTGCTTGGATCCATCTACCATCAGCTTACTAGGAAATCCATCGATTCGTCTCCTGCTTAATGGCCTCAAAAAAGAAAAACCTCAAGGCAACGATCAACGTCTCCCTTTCACGCTCCCACTTTTGCTAAAGTTAATATCACGTTTAAGAGCAGGATGCTTTGGGTCTTATACTGATTTAATGCTAGAGTCTGCTTTGCTCACAGCTTTCTATGGTTTTCTCAGAGGTGGCGAATTCGATTCGTCTCCTGCTTAATGGCCTCAAAAAAGAAAAACCTCAAGGCAACGATCAACGTCTCCCTTTCACGCTCCCACTTTTGCTAAAGTTAATATCACGTTTAAGAGCAGGATGCTTTGGGTCTTATACTGATTTAATGCTAGAGTCTGCTTTGCTCACCACTTTCTATGGTTTTCTCAGAGGTGGCGAATTTACCACTCGCACTGATATTTTTAATCCATCACAAGACCTCATAATTTCTGATGTAACCCTTTATTCTCACTACTTCACCGTTTATCTCAAGCATTCTAAAACTGATCAAAACAAGGAAGGCACAGTAATTTTCATTTCTGAATCTAACTCAGTTTTTTGTCCTCTGTCTTCCATGTTGGCCTACTTGAGAAGCCGTCCACAAGCTGGTCCGCAGGACCCACTGTTTTCCACAGAGGAGGAAAAGCCTATGTCCAGAGCCTAGTTCGCCTCCCGTCTCCGCCTTCTCTGCCAATACTGTGGTCTTCTCCCAGAACGCTACACAGCTCATTCTCTGCGCATAGGGGCTGCGACAATTGCATCTTCCTTCACTCCTCTCTCTACCTTGAAAGCCATGGGCCGATGGTCGTCAGTTGCTTATGAACGTTACATCCGACCCGACGCTCGAGCCATACTTGAGGCTCAAAAAGCTATGAGTGCAGCTCCCTAATAAGGGTTTAAAAATAAATGTATGGCTTCAGTAACTATTGGGTGTGTTTACTTTTATAAATATGTATTACTCCATCTTCATTTCTTATGCTGACTCCACATAGTTACTTGGCTATTTTAAAGCAAATTAAAAAAAAATATATAGATACATTTTTGGCTTCCGGCAACGCTCATTTGGTTCCTCTGCTGGCTCTTCAGCAATGGTATGGTCTGTTGGGGGTCTTTTTTGTGCTATTCTCCTATTCTTAAAATAGGAGGGTTGCCCCTGAAGCGACTGCTGTTTCCCTGTCCTGGCTTTCATAGAGCTCATGAAAAGGACAGGAAACTTGGAACAGAGCCATACTGCCAAATGTAACTTTAGTAAACATGCTAATAAAAAGTTGACTTAAATGCTTGTCTATGGGTTCTTTTTGACTTAAGAGATCCTGACTGAAACATTTTTCTCCCATAGAAAATTATAAATTAAACACGTATTGTAGCTTAGTGGACAAAGACAATGATATAAAAGAGCTGTAGAGAGTTTACTCTATATGGAAAAACGCTCAACACGAAACAGTGCGAGTTGCATTTATTCTGGGCTCACCGGCACATATGTATATTAATAATGTAGAAGAGCATACCGAGTTTGGCCTTTTTAGTACATTATGCGGTATGGGAGAAAAATACTACACACATTCATTATATTAATAAACTGTACATTTAATTTGATATTTTAATAGCATCTTAATACATTAAGCCATGTTAAGTGTCCATTTTTCTACAGGAGGAAAATGCTTAACGAGAGACTTTGCATATGCGTTCATATTCTGCTGTTCTGTGGCCACGGATTTGCGGGTCTTGTCTTTTTCTTGCAGGACCCGGTATGTTATAATACTAAATTAGTTTTAATCATTTAATCACCACCACAGCGTCTTGTCTCCATTGGTAACATGCACGATTTGTGTCGATCGCAAGTGACATCGCAGGTAGCAGAGAGTGCAAGTGGCAATTCCAAGTGACATTGTAATTTAGTTTCTTTTTTTCTTGTCTTCACCACCTGGCTACTGTTGTAAAATGTTGAGAGATTCAAAAAGTAATTTAAAAAAAAAATAAAACAAAAAACCCACTAGCGGAAGCGCAAGTGTCTGAGAGTGCAAGGCTGCAGCCAAACCCTTTTGACTATAGGGTCATTCTTAGCATTTGGTGCCATTTGAGTCCCCATGACGTAATGTGGTATATTTCGCGTAAAAATCGGCTAATGCTTTTCTAAATGTCCAGGTCTCAGTGAGAGGAACTTACACAAAGCACTGATGCCAGAAAGCAGTTATGTGAGAAAACAGCCAAAAGATTCCAAAAACAACAATTCAAGCAATTTTCTTTTTATTTGAGGGAGGGGGGTTGACAAATCTTTCTAAACTGTTTGAGAAAACATGCCATATGAATAAAGCACTGAATTGAAAAGATCTCCAGTAGGTCTTACACAAAGTTCCCATGACCATTTCAATGATCCCATCCCTGGCCAAAACCGATTCCCTGGCCAGTACCGCTTCCCTGGCCGCTTCCCTGACCTTGACCGCTTCCCTGACCGCTTCCCTGGCCGCTTCCCTGACCCTGACCGCTTCCCTGACCGCTTCCCTGACCGCTTCCCTGACCGCTTCCCTGACCGCTTCCCTGACCGCTTCCCTGACCGCTTCCCTGACCGCTTCCCTGACCGCTTCCCTGACCGCTTCCCTGACCGCTTCCCTGACCGCTTCCCTGACCGCTTCCCTGACCGCTTCCCTGACCGCTTCCCTGACCGCTTCCCTGGCCGCTTCCCTGACTAGTCACTTGACCACTCCCCTGGCCGCTTGCCTGACCTTGGCCGCTCGCCTGGCTGCTTGCCTGACCTTGGCCACTTCCCTGGCCAAAACCGATACCCTGGCTAGTCCCTTGGCCACTGCCCTGGCCACTCGCCTGACCTTGGCCGCTTCCCTGACCAGTCCCTTGACCGCTCCCCTGGCCACTCACCTGACCCTGGCCGCTTCCCTGACTAGTCACTTGACCACTCCCCTGGCCGCTTGCCTGACCTTGGCCGCTCGCCTGGCCTTGACTGCTTCCCTGGCCAACACCGATTCCCTGGCTAGTCCCTTGGCCACTGCCCTGGCCACTCGCCTGACCTTGGCCGCTCGCCTGGCCAGTACCTTGGCCGCTTCCCTGGCCACTTCCCTGACCTTGGCCGCTCGCCTGGCCAAAACCGATTCCCTGGCCACTCGCCTGGTCAAAACCAATTCCCTGGCCGCTCGCCTGACCTTGGCCGCTCGCCTGGCCTTGACTGCTTCCCTGGCCAACACCGATTCCCTGGCTAGTCCCTTGGCCACTGCCCTGGCCACTCGCCTGACCTTGGCCGCTCGCCTGGCCAGTACCTTGGCCGCTTCCCTGGCCACTTCCCTGACCTTGGCCGCTCGCCTGGCCAAAACCGATTCCCTGGCCACTCGCCTGGTCAAAACCAATTCCCTGGCCGCTCGCCTGACCTTGGCCACTCGCCTGGCCAAAACCGATTCCCTGGCCGCTCACCTGGCCTTGACTGCTTACCTGGCCAAAACCGATTCCCTGGCCCCTTCCCTGACTAGTCCCTTGGCCACTGCCCTGGCCACTCGCCTGACCTTGGCCGCTCGCCTGGCCAGTACCTTGGCCGCTTCCCTGGCCACTTCCCTGACCTTGGCCGCTCGCCTGGCCAAAACCGATTCCCTGGCCACTCGCCTGGTCAAAACCAATTTCCTGGCCGCTCGCCTGACCTTGGCCGCTCGCCTGGCCAAAACCGATTCCCTGGCCACTCGCCTGGTCAAAACCAATTTCCTGGCCGCTCGCCTGACCTTGGCCGCTCGCCTGGCCAAAACCGATTCCCTGGCCACTCGCCTGGTCAAAACCAATTTCCTGGCCGCTCGCCTGACCTTGGCCGCTCGCCTGGCCAAAACCGATTCCCTGGCCACTCGCCTGGTCAAAACCAATTTCCTGGCCGCTCGCCTGACCTTGGCCGCTCGCCTGGCCAAAACCGATTCCCTGGCCACTCGCCTGGTCAAAACCAATTTCCTGGCCGCTCGCCTGACCTTGGCCGCTCGCCTGGCCAAAACCGATTCCCTGGCCCCTTCCCTGACTAGTCCCTTGACCGCTCGCCTGGCCACTTACCTGACCTTGGCCGCTCGCCTGGCCTTGACCGATTCCCTGGCCGCTCGCCTGGCCTTAACCGATTCCCTGGCCGCTCGCCTGGCCAAAACCGATTCCCTGGCCAAAACCGATTCCCTGGCTAGTCCCTTGACCACTCCCCTGACCTTGGCCGCTCACCTGGCCAGTACCTTGGCCACTCGCCTGGCCACTTCCCTGACCTTGGCCGCTTGCCTGGCCAAAACCGATTCCCTGGCCACTCGCCTGGCCACTTGCCTGGCCTTGACTGCTTCCCTGGCCAAAACCGATTCCCTGGCCCCTTCCCTGACTAGTCGCTTGACCACTCCCCTGGCCACTCGCCTGACCTTGGCCGCTCGCCTGGCCAAAACCGATTCCCTGGCCGCTCGCCTGGCCGCTTGCCTGGCCTTGACTGCTTCCCTGGCTAGTCCCTTGACCACTCCCCTGGCCACTCACCTGACCTTGGCCGCTCACCTGGCCAGTACCTTGGCCACTCGCCTGGCCACTTCCCTGACCTTGGCCGCTCGCCTGGCCAAAACGGATTCCCTGGCCGCTCGCCTGGCCGCTCGCCTGGCCAAAACGGATTCCCTGGCCACTCGCCTGGCCAAAACGGATTCCCTGGCCGCTCGCCTGGCCAAAACGGATTCCCTGGCCGCTCGCCTGGCCAAA
>NW_015505460.1:1899948-1906375 GCF_001515645.1 Sinocyclocheilus grahami
TCGCCTGGCCAAAACCGATTCCCTGGCCGCTCGCCTCGCCAAAACCGATTCCCTGGCCGCTCGCCTGGCCTTGACTGCTTCCCTGGCCAAAACCGATTCCCTGGCCCCTTCCCTGACTAGTCCCTTGACCACTTCCCTGGCCACTCGCCTGACCTTGGCCGCTCGCCTGACCTTGGCCGCTCGCCTGACCTTGGCCGCTTGCATGGCCAAAACCGATACCCTGGCCGCTTCCCTGATCATGACCACTTCCCTGGCCTTGACCACTTTCCTGACCAGTCCCTTGGCCACTTCCCTGACCTTGGCCGCTTGCCTGGCCTTGACCACTTGCCTGGCTAAAACTGATTCCCTGGCCGCTTGCCTGGCCTTGACCACTTGCCTGGCTAAAACTGATTCCCTGGCCGCTTGCCTGGCCTTGACCACTTGCCTGGCTAAAACTGATTCCCTGGCCGCTTGCCTGGCCTTGACCACTTGCCTGGCTAAAACTGATTCCCTGGCCGCTTGCCTGGCCTTGACCACTTGCCTGGCTAAAACTGATTCCCTGGCCGCTTGCCTGGCCTTGACCACTTGCCTGGCTAAAACTGATTCCCTGGCCGCTTGCCTGGCCTTGACCACTTGCCTGGCTAAAACTGATTCCCTGGCCGCTTGCCTGGCCTTGACCACTTGCCTGGCTAAAACTGATTCCCTGGCCGCTTGCCTGGCCTTGACCACTTGCCTGGCTAAAACTGATTCCCTGGCCGCTTGCCTGGCCTTGACCACTTGCCTGGCTAAAACTGATTCCCTGGCCGCTTGCCTGGCCTTGACCACTTGCCTGGCTAAAACTGATTCCCTGGCCGCTTGCCTGGCCTTGACCACTTGCCTGGCTAAAACTGATTCCCTGGCCGCTTGCCTGGCCTTGACCACTTGCCTGGCTAAAACTGATTCCCTGGCCGCTTGCCTGACCTTGACCACTTGCCTGGCCAAAACCGATTCCCTGACCCCTTCCCTGACCAGTCCCTTGACTACTCCCCTGACCTCTCCCCTGGCCTTGACCACTTCCCTGGCCTCTTGCCTGACCACGACCCCTTCCCTGACCAGTCCCTTGACCGCTTCCCTGACCTTGACCGATTCCCCGACCACTTCCCCGGCCGCTTGCCTGACCTTGGCCCCTTCCCTGACCAGTCCCTTGACCGCTTCCCTGGCCGCTTGCCTGGCCTTGACCGCTTCCCTGGCCCCTTCCCTGGCCTTGACCGCTTCCCTGGCCCCTTCCCTGGCCAGTCCCTTGACCCCTTCCCTGGCCAGTCCCTTGACCCCTTCCCTGGCCAGTCCCTTGACCCCTTCCCTGGCCAGTCCCTTGGCCGCTTCCCTGGCCAGTCCCTTGGCCGCTTCCCTGACCAGTCCCTTGGCCGCTTCCCTGACCAGTCCCATGACCGCTCCCTTTGCCAAATCCACTCCTCTGGCCAAATCCGCTTCCATGACCGCTCCCCTGGCCATTCCCACTCCCCTGGCCAAATCCGCTTCCATAACCGTTCCCGCTCCCCTGGCCAAATCTTTGACCGCTTCTCTGACCACGTGGTTCACTGCATGCATGACCACTGGTGGTTGGGCAACATTTCTGTGTGGCAGGACACTGGTCATCATGGAAACAGCTTTCAGCAAACAGTGGAATGTACTTCGGTTTGGGACATTGACCCGGCTTCACTGCGTGGACACAGATAGTCAGCTTTAGTTTGGGCTTATGGACAGTATGCCACTTCAATAAACAGCACGAAACACTCAAAGCATGAATAGCAAGTTTTCCCCTACAGAGTGAATTATATGTCAAGTATTTTTCCTCTTTATTTTGTAAAGTCATTGGGTTTAAAACTACCCTAAGGGATGAATTCAAACCTACTTGAGACAAGAACAAAAGGCAATTTTTTTATAATAATACCAAAACAAATTTAACAAATACCTGTACATGGAGCCGTACAGTAACGTCCACATCCATTGCTGCAGCACTTCTCATTGTCGGGACAGTTAGAGTCACTCTTACAGGAACTAGTACATGATCTTCTTCCAGATGATTGGGGTGGACACCGTCCTGGCTTTGCTGTTATACGGACACATGACAGAAACCACTGAATGCTGAACGTTTCCATTCACTTAAATGAAAGTTTTACATAACATTGTTCTGCTTAAAACTTGTTGAATTCAAGGAGTTACTTTTTTTGGGTGGGGGGGCGCTAGCATCCATTAACCGAAACTCACTGGAAACGGGCAGCACACAAACAGGCCCAAGGTCAAATCGACAGCATTTGTGTCCTCTAAAGCAGTCTCAATCAGAAGAACGTCCTCGAAGGGACGGCATGACCGTCGGTTTCGCTGGACAGTAACAGTCCATTAGAGCAGGTGTTCTCAAACCGCTCTATGAAGTACCCCCAGCACTGCAAGTTTTGTATATCTCCCTATATCTGACACACCCACTTCAGGTCTTGCAATCTCCACTAATGAGCCGATGAGTTGAATCAGGTGTGATAGATGAGGGAGACATACAAAAATGTGCAGTGCTGGGGTACTCCAGGACAGGTTTGAGAACCACTGCACTAGAGGATTCAAGAGGATAGGTGAACGTGATTTCACCAAGTACAACATGTTTCTGGATCAACGTGCTTATTGATCCTGGAACAACATTCCATTCAACCAATCAGAATCGAGGGCTACGTTTTCAATAAGTGTCAGTTTTAGGCTTACAATCAGGGTTAGATGCTTCTACACCCATCAGTTCCCTCTGATTTTAGGAATAAATTATGGGTAGGGTTAGGTCGATATTTTTGCTCAGAAATGTTTTCCAGGAACATGTATTACTTGGCAAAATCAAGGCGACTATAGGGGGTGGCCAGGGAGCGTGGTTTCAGCATTTGTAAATCAGGGGTTTTGCAAGGAGTCTCAAACCTTGATACAAATTTTACATAGTTATCTGCTTCAAATAAAAAAAGAAAGAAAAAAGGGTTTTAAAACCTACTACTCATTCCTAAATTGTGTTAATTACTTTCAAAGACAGAGTCACTCATTTCTGCTTTTCTTCAGGCTGTGTAATGAAGTCAACAGATCATCTCACCTGTGGTTCGAGTAGCGCCGGTTATGCTCAAGTATCCGAACACACACGATAAAACGGCAACCAACGAGAAAAACACTCGAGCTCTCATCCTCCCGACCTGCGATCTCACAACGATCTCTGCTGGAAAATGCGCTGAATTGGTGCGTCAGGAGGAGTGGACAGCGAAACACACAAAACTAAAACGAATAAACGTGTTGCTGCAATATCAACCGCTGTAAAATGGGGTTTTAAAGGTCCAAGGAGATCAGGTCAAATCCAACCCAAACTCACCTGCCTGTAGCTTTCTAGTAATCTGACTGGAAGGCCTTAATTAGCTTGTCCAGGTGTGTTTGATTGGGGTTGGATGAGCTGAATGCTGTGTTCATGCCA
Source organism: Sinocyclocheilus grahami (assembly GCF_001515645.1). Taxonomy (NCBI): domain Eukaryota; kingdom Metazoa; phylum Chordata; class Actinopteri; order Cypriniformes; family Cyprinidae; genus Sinocyclocheilus; species Sinocyclocheilus grahami. Next base: position 1,903,394 of record NW_015505460.1, read on the forward strand.
TGTCATATTAATTAAGGTAGCCTAATATAACGAGTCTATATATATATATATATATAGACACACACATGTAATGGTTTGCAAAATTCACGGTTCATTATGTTTTCGATACAGCAAAAAGAAAGATATGCCAGAGAAATTTCCTTGATTTTTACAATATTTTTATTTATCACTCTAAAAAATGCTGGGCTGTTTCAACCCAACATTGGGTCAAATATGGACTAACCCAGCTGCTGGGTTAAAGTTTTTTATTTAATTTTTAACCAAAAAGTTGGGTTAGTCCATATTTGACCTAAAGTTGGGTTGAAACAGCCCAGCATTTTTTAGAGTGTATTAAAACTAATTATTTACTTTGAACAATGATGGATAATTGATCCATCTTCTGGGGTGTCTTCTTAGCAAACAAAAATAGCTCCGGTTTGAAGTATTCCATCTGATGTACAGTAGCCTACTGTCATGTAGCAGATTAATCTTTTCCAATAAGTTTAAATAGATTTTTACCTTTTATGGGCATTTTTTACCTTTATAAAGCCATTTTTTTTTCTTTTTTACATTTAATAAGACATCTTTGCTGTTACCAAGCAAATTAAGTCAGTATTGACAAAAAAAATCATCTTTGCAATGCAGAGGAAACACAGAAGTTGCATCTGAATGGCATTTTCTTTTGCTTTTACACACTGTTTAATGCAGCTCAAAAAAAGTTGGGACAGGTAGCAATAAGAGGCCGGAAAAGTTACATGTACATATAAGGAACAGCTGGAGGACCAATTTGCAACTTATTAGGTCAATTGGCAACATGATTGGGTATAAAAAGAGCCTCTCAGTGTGGCAGTGTCTCTCAGAAGTCAAGATGGGCAGAGGATCATCAATTCTCTGGCAAAAAATAGTGGAGCAATATCAGAAAAGAGTTTCTCAGAGAAAAATTGCAAAGAGTTTGAAGTTATCATCATCATCATCTACAGTGCATAATATCATCCAAAGATTCAGAGAATCTGGAACATTCTCTGTGCGTAAGGGTCAAGGCCAGAAAACCATACTGGATGCCCGTGATCTTCGGGCCCTTAGACAGCACTGCATCACATACAGGAATGCTACTGTAATGGAAATCACAACATGGGCTCAGCAATACTTCCAGAAAACATTGTCGGTGAACCCAATCCACCGTGCCATTCGCCGTTGCCGGCTAAAACTCTATAGGTCAAAAAAGAAGTCATATCTAAACATGATCCAGAAGCGCAGGCGTTTTCTCTGGGCCAAGGCTCATTTAAAATGGACTGTGGCAAAGTGGAAAACTGTTCTGTGGTCAGACGAATCAAAATTTGAAGTTCTTTTTGGAAAACTGGGACGCCATGTCATCCGGACTATAGAGGACAAGGACAACCCAAGTTGTTATCAGCGCTCCGTTCAGAAGCCTGCATCTCTGATGGTATGGGGTTGCATGAGTGCGTGCAGCTTACACATCTGGAAAGGCACCATCAGTGCTGAAAGGTATATCCAAGTTCTAGAACAACATATGCTCCCATCCAGACGTCGTCTCTTTCAGGGAAGACCTTGCATTTTCCAACATGACAATGTGACAATGCCTACTGCATCAATTACAACATCATGGCTGCGTAGAAGAAGGATCCGGGTACTGAAATGGCCAGCCTGCAGTCCTGCAGTCTCACCCATAGAAAACATTTGGCGCATCATAAAGAGGAAGATGCGACAAAGAAGACCTAAGACAGTTGAGCAACTAAAAGCCTGTATTAGACAAGAATGGGACAAATTCCTAAACTTGAGCAACTTGTCTCCTCAGTCCCCAGACATTTGCAGACCGTTATAAAAAGAAGAGGGGATGCCACACAGTGGTAAACATGGCCTTGTCCCAACTTTTTTGAGATGTGTTGATGCCATGAAATTTAACAATCTCTGTGCGTAAGGGTCTAGGCCGGAAAACCATACTGGATGCCCGTGATCTTCGGGCCCTTAGACGGCACTGCATCACATGCAGGAATGCTACTGTAATGGAAATCACAACATGGGCTCAGGAATACTTCCAGAAAACATTGTCGGTGAACACAATCCACCGTGCCATTCGCCGTTGCCGGCTTAAACTCTATAGGTCAAAAAAGAAGCCATATCTAAGCATGATCCAGAAGCGCAGGCGTTTTCTCTGGGCCAAGGCTCATTTAAAATGGACTGTGGCAAAGTGGAAAACTGTTCTGTGGTCAGACGAATCAAAATTTGAAGTTCTCTTTGGGAAAACTGGGACGCCATGTCATCCGGACTAAAGAGGACAAGGACAACCCAAGTTGTTATCAGCGCTCAGTTCAGAAGCCTGCATCTCTGATGGTATGGGGTTGCATGAGTGCGTGTGGCATGGGCAGCTTACACGTCTGGAAAGGCACAATCAATGCTGAAGGGTATATCCAAGTTCTAGAACAACATATGCTCCCATCCAGACGTCTCTTTCAGGGAAGACCTTGCATTTTCCAACATGACAATGCCAGACCACATACTGCATCAATTACAACATCATGGCTGTGTAGAAGGATCCGGATACTGAAATGGCCAGCCTGCAGTCCAGATCTTTCACCCATAGAAAACATTTGGTGCATCATAAAGCGGAAGATGCGACGACAGCCCTAAGACAGTTGAGCAACTAGAAGCCTGTATTAGACAAAAATGGGACAACATTCCTATTCCTAAACTTGAGCAACTTGTTTCCTCAGTCCCCAGACGTTTGCAGACTGTTATAAAAAGAGGGGATGCCACACAATGGTAAACATGGCCTTGTCTCAACTTTTTGGAGATGTTGATGCCATGAAATTTAAAATCAACTTATTTTTCCCTTAAAATTATACATTTTCTCAGTTTAAACATTTAATGTCATCTATGTTGTATTCTGAATAAAATATTGACATTTGAAACTTCCACATCATTGCATTCTGTTTTTATTCACAATTTGTACAGTGTCCCAACTTTTTTGGAATCGGGTTTGTA